>NC_141877.1:28555151-28706666 GCF_056163025.1 Triticum urartu
CGAGTGAGAAACTCTCATCGTAGTCAACACCTTGAACTTGTGGAAAAACCTTTTGCGACAATTCTAGCTTTGTAGATAGTAACACTACTATCAGCGTCCGTCTTCCTCTTGAAGGTCCATTTATTCATAATGGCTTGCCGATCATCGGGCAAGTCAACCAAAGTCCACACTTTGTTCTCATACATGGATCTCATCTCAGATTTCATGGCTTCAAGCCATTTTGCGGAATCTAGGCTCACCATCGCTTCTTCATAGTTTGTAGGTTCATCATGGTCTAGTAACATGACTTCCAGAACAGGATTACCGTACCACTCTGGTGCGGATCTTACTCTGGTTGATCTACGAGGTTCAGTAATAACTTGATCTGAAGTTTCATGATCATCATCATTAACTTCCTCACTAATTGGTGTAGGCGTCAAAGGAACCGGTTTCTGTGATGAACTACTTTCCAATAAGGGAGCAGGTACAGTTACCTCATCAAGTTCTACTTTCCTCCCACTCACTTCTTTCGAGAGAAACTCCTTCTCTAGAAAGGATTCATTCTTAGCAACGAATGTCTGGCCTTCGGATCTGTGATAGAAGGTGTACCCAACAGTCTCCTTTGGGTATCCTATGAAGACACATTTCTCTGATTTGGGTTCAAGCTTATCAGGTTGAAGCTTTTTCACATAAGCATCGCAGCCCCAAACTTTAAGAAATGACAACTTTGGTTTCTTGCGAAACCACAGTTCATAAGGCGTCATCTCAACGGATTTAGATGGAGCCCTATTTAACGTGAATGTAGATGTCTCTAATGCATAACCCCAAAATGATAGTGGTAAATCAGTAAGAGACATCATAGATCGCACCATATCTAGTGAAGTACGATTACGACGTTCGGACACACCATTACGCTATGGTGTTCCGGGTGGCGTGAGTTGCGAAACTATTCCGCATTGTTTCAAATGTAGACCAAACTCGTAACTCAAATATTCTCCTCCACGATCAGATCGTAGAAACTTTATTTTCTTGTTAAAATGATTTTCAACTTCAAATGTTTCAGACTTATGTTTCATTAAGTAGATATACTCATATCTGTTCAAATCATCTATGAAGATGAGAAAATAATGATACCTGTCGCGAGCCTCAATATTCATCGGACCACATACATCAACATGTATGATTTCCAACAAATATGTTGCTCGTTCCATTGTTCCGGAGAACGGAGTCTTAGTCATCTTGCCCATGAGGCATGGTTCGCAAGCATCAACTGATTCATAATCAAGTGATTCCAAAAGCCCATCAGCATGGATTTTCTTCATGCGCTTTACACCAATATGACCTAAACGGCAGTGCCACAAATAAGTTGCACTATCATTATTAACTTTGCATCTTTTGGCTTCAATATTATGAAAATGTGTATCACCACGATCGAGATCCAACAAACCATTTTCATTGGGTGTATGACCATAGAAGGTTTTATTCATGTAAATAGAATAACAAATATTCTCTAACTTACATGAATAACCGTATTTCAATAAACATGATCCAATCATATTCATGCTCAACGCAAACACTAAATAACATTTATTTTAGGTTTAACACTAATCCCGAAAGTATAGGGAGTGTGCGATGATGATCATATCAATTTTGGAACCATTTCCAATACACATCGTCACTTCACCCTTAACTAGTCTCTGTTCATTCTGCAACTCCTGTTTCGAGTTACTCTTCTTAGCAACTGAACTAGTATCAAATACTGAGGGGTTGCTATAAACACTAGTAAAGTACACATCAATAACATGTATATCAAATATACCTATGTTCACTTTGCCATCCTTCTTATCCGCCAATTACTTGGGTAGTTCCGCTTCCAGTGATCAGTTCCTTTGCAGTAGAAGCACTCAGTTTCAGGCTTAGGTCTAGACTTGGGTTTTTTCACTTGAGTAGCAACTTGCTTGCCGTTCTTCTTGAAGGTCCCCTTTCTTTCCTTTGCCCTTTTCTTGAAACTAGTGGTCTTGTTAATCATCAACACTTGATGCTCTTTCTTGATTTCTACCTTCATCGATTTCATCATCATGAAAAGCTCGGGAATTGTTTTTGTCATCCCTTGCATACTATAGTTCATCACGAAGTTCTACTAACTTGGTGATGGTGACTAGAGAATTTTTTCAATCACTATTTTATCTGGAAGATTAACTTCCACTTGATTCAAGCGATTGTAGTACCCAGACAATCTGAGCACATGCTCACTGCTTGAGTTATTCTCCTCCATCTTTTAGCTATAGAACTTGTTGGAGACTTCATATCTCTCAACTCGGGTATTTGCTTGAAATATTAACTTCAACTCCTGGAACATCTCATATGGTCCATGACGTTCAAAACTTCTTTGAAGTCCCGATTCTAAGCCGTTAAGCATGGTGCACTAAACTATCAAGTAGTCATCATATTGAGCTACACAAACGTTCATAACGTCTGCATCTGCTCCTGCAATAAGTCTATCACCTAGCGGTGCATTAAGGACATAATTCTTCTGTGCAGCAATGAGGATAATCCTCAGATCACGGATCTAATCCGCATCATTGCTACTAACATCTTTCAACTTAGTTTTCTCTAGGAACATATCAAAAATAAAACAGGGGAGCTAAACGCGAGCTATTGATCTACAACATAGATATGCTAATACTACCAAGACTAAGTTCATGATAAATTAAAGTTCAATTAATCATATTACTTAAGAACTCCCACTTAGATAGACATCCCTCTAATTATCTAAGTGATCACGTGATCCAAATCAACTAAACATAACCGATCATCACGTGAGATGGAGCAGTTTTCAATGGTGAACATCACTATGTTGATCATATCTACTATATGATTCACGCTCGACCTTTTGGTCTCTAGTGTTCCAAGGCCATATCTACATATGCTAGGCTCGTCAAGTTTAACCCGAGTATTCTGCGTGTGCAAAAACTGGCTTGCACCCGTTGTAGATGGACGTAGCACTACTAGGAAAAGGCCTACTAATGGCGCACCTAATTTGGCCATTAATGGCGCATTAGAGGTGCGCCATTAGTGTCACGCCATTAGTATATTTTACTAATGGCGCACCACTGGTGCGCCATTAGTATCTGGTATACTAATGGCGCACCTCAGATGCGCCATTAGTATATACAACAGTGCGCCATTAGTATGCCTCCCAGGGGGCCATGTATACCCAGGTGCTTTGGCATACTAATGGCGCACAACAACAAGATGCGCCATTAGTAACTTCGGCATACTAATGGCGCACTGTTTAATGATGCGCCATTAGTATCCTTTGGCATACTAATGGCGCACTGTGATGTGATGCGCCATTAGTATGAATATTAGGTTTTTTTATTTTTAAATTTTCTGTTTTTTGCACAGGTTACAAAATGTATAATTGGACAAAATATAGACAGCACACATCAACAACAGATTCATCGAATACAATAGAAGATTAGTCTCTGAATACAATTCATCATATTAGTCTCCGAATACAATTCATCATATTAGTCTCCGAATTGAAAAGAACGAACAAAGATAGAACATTATATTACAAGTCTCGAGACCGCGAGTAGCGAGTTTGTCTTCACATTACAAGTCGATATCGATCATCTAAACTACCATCACATAGAAGAGAGCTGCAGTCATCACGATGAGCATCATCACGATGAAACTCGTCTTCATCCGGTTCCTCCAGCGCTCCCTCCCCTCTCCCACTAGATAGCGGGCGTATCTAGATTCGGCCTCAGCCCTAGTGGTGTACCCTTTGTAACTGTTACCGCTGAATCGGTGAACCTGTCTTCGACACTCCTCCCAGTCGTCGTAGACTCCGGGAACCTTACCCTTGTACACGACATACGACGGCATCGCTATGCAGTAGCCAAATGAAACATTAGTACCAATTCACAGACAATACATAAGCAATATATAAGTATGCAACAGAACGATCGGAAGAGAAAAGCAAGACATTAATAGCATCGATTACATCTAAGTTGAACGACTCTCGAAACCAAAGAGACATACTACAAGTTCATTAAAGTTTAATTACAACATGAGCCAATCGATGTTTCAGAACTAGACACAGCATCACTGCTTTCGACTCAACTCAAGGGACCGGAGCATGGATGAAGCCGCCGTCTATCGTGGGAGTCATGAAATAACGGTCGTTGTCAGCCTGCATTTGTAGCATTGTGTCGATGTCACTGTTGGACAGTTGATTTCTGAGGTAGAACTGCCCCGAGGAACGAAGGACATCTTGATGGATGATTTCTGCAAACTCCGACTGGATGCGAAAGAATTCTTGTCTGATGTCCGCGTCCTGGATTGCCGACACGCTCACGGCCCAATCTTTGAGTTTACTCGGTAGCAGAAGTTGATGCTGGCCCCGTACGATCGCCCGCATGTGATGGATGGTGTAGTAGGCACCCTTCTGACCGCCAAGCGGCTGCTTGACGCAGCAGAACATCGTATTGTGGGAGAACACGTGCTTGTCGTACTTACGAATAGGCCTGGTGAAGGTGCCTCCAGATTTGGCGTAGCTGGGGAGAACATCATCAAGAACCTTCTTGACATTTGTGTAGTCTACGTTCGAATGACGGTCTGGGTCGAAATACATGGCCATGGAATATTTGGGGCTTAGGAGGATGAGCGTGCAATGTGTGTCACTGCAGAAAACACGGAATGTTAAAAGAAAAACGATCGAAATCTAAGAATTCATATGTTACGGGGCGGTTGAGGGGAGGACTTACTCGGGAAAGTAAGGCACGAGGAAGTTATCCTTATCTTGGTTTGCCAGAATGACGCCTTCGAGGTAAGAACTCGCGACTTGCCGGTCCCCAGCGCTGCCCAAGATCTTGGCACGCATGTAGAAGGGGTCGACTATCACGATGTCCGGGGTCTTGTCGCGAATGATCCGCATCTCCATACTTAGCGAAAATAGCCGAACGAAGGTGTAGTGCAGCGGATGAAGGTTCAACATAGCGTGGATGTCATCAAACCGCAGGACGATCGTACCCCCGATGGAGTTATCCACAAAGCCCTTGCCCTTTGGCACCTTGGCCGCGAAAATCGGGTATGCCACATCCTTCTCTCTGAGACGCCGCTTCTCCAAAGAAAGAACACTGTCATGCAGACTCCGCATAGCACCGGTTGCAGCATTGAGCATATTTCTCGGTAGCATCAGCCTACCCGCCACATGCAGCCTCCTCATTAAATCCTCAGGTGAAGGTGGCCCGTCCTGAGCATGGATCGTACTCGGTATCGGCTGGCCCGCACCCTTGTTAGTCTTTCTTTTGCGTGCCTTCTTCTTCTCCTGTAATGGGACCGAGTTCTGCTCACAGACCGCCTTCTTGAGTGCGTTGGGGCTGATAATATTTCGCACCTCACCTATCTGAGGCTCGGTGAAGTCGGCAGCTGGAAGCGTCTCCTGAGAGCTGAACTGTAGACGACGCCTGTTGAAACTTGGCTTCTCCGCGGTACCAGCTAGATCGCGCACGTCTTTTGTTGGGTTGGGTTCTTGAGAAGGAGGCCCCATGAAGTCGCCACCGTACCCATGATCGGCAAAGTACTGATCGACATTGGCAAATGTATCGTCGTCGTCGTCGTTCTGATCCTGTGCCATATGCATGTTTGGATCCAGTGGCATAGGGATGTCCGGCACCGTTGCGGCAGTCTTGCCATGGGGCCGACTTGGCGCCGGCACGACTGGCGGTGTTGTCTTTGGGGTGGTGTCCCCCACCCCCAAATGAATCTGGCTCTTCGGCCAAAGCAGGGGCCAACTCAGGCAGGCGCTGAGGGTCATCACGTCATCGTCGTCGGCCCCGACGGGTCGAATCGGAGGTAACAACTCGTCGCAGCCTGGCAGCACCCGAACCAGTTGAACCCTAAACAAGTTGGGTGGCATCTGGGTACCGTGGAACAAGGGGTTGCCCGGTTGAACGATTTTGCCCTTGGCGACATCGACCAACTCATTGTTCACGAAGTGCAGGAGAGTGCACGGAACATCGGCGGCGCCCTGCGAAAACATGTAGGGCGTTAGGGATGCCCAGTCAAAGGCAAGGAGATGAAGTCCTCGGCCGAGAGAGGCTTAATTAGTTACAGTGATGATGGTGTCGAGCTCGGCTAATGTCGAGGCACCGCCAACGGCGGGCGTGCAGTTGACGGAGGGGCCGCTTGCTGCAGAGGTGCCGGCCGGCGTACACCCGGGTGCATTAAGCTCCCGTGCCGGCATCGGAGACACCAATGCCGCCTCCGCCGGAGACACCAATGGCCCCGCCATCGCGTTCTGCGAGTTGCTGGCCGTGAAGCTAGGAATCGGGGGCAGCCCCTGTTGGCCGCCCGCAATCCACGCACTAATCCCCTGGATCAAGGTAGGCACAATGGCGGTGATCGTCGCTCCGAGTTGTTGTTGCACTTGCTCTTGGACAATCTCCGGAATCCGCGCCACCTGTGCCCTGAGTTCTTGAACCTCGCGCGCCTGGCTTTCCGAGCTGGTCTTTTTCTCCTTTCGCCCACCGGTGTTATAGTATGACGACCATTTTGTCGACAAGCCTTTGCCGGCCACATGACCAGCTGATGTCGGCTTACTGAGCTTATCCTTGTTCTTCATTACATTCAACTCCCTATTTAGAGTGGTGTCCCAAGGGTTGCTCTTAGTCGACCCCGCGCTACTGCTTTCAGTCGCCTGCGGAAGGAATGTGAACCATTTAGAAATTTGGCTTCATTAATTAAAATGCAACCATATGGAGCTAATTACGCGGGGGTGTATTCCTTACCAGAACAAGCTCAAGCGCCCTGGTCTTCGGATCCGTGGTAAGCTCCTTTGTTTTCGGGTCCTTCTTGTACCGAGCCCTGACAAAGTTCCTGGTCTGCTTGTCACCGTATTTATCGAAGAGGGGCTGTCGGTGTACTAGAGTAGGGGCACCCTAGTATCCCGAACTTGTGCACGGGCAGTCGCAGCATCCCGTGGCAAGGCTTGCCGGGTGACCGCCAAGGTCCTCCGTGGTTCCTTTGGAGCCATTCAAGGACAAAGTATCCAAGCCAAGGAGACAAGACCCCGGCAAGAGGAGCTTGCCTGGAAGGCTAACCAAGGCATCTCAAGGAACTTGCCGCGATGCGTCCCGGCAAGGCCCGGCGAGCGACAAGCTCCCGTACGCGACAAGACAACGACCGCGGCAAGGCACTTGCCGCGGCAAGCCACCACTATGTGCCCGCGCTCCAGCACATCCACCAACGTGTCGCTCTGGGACCCTTCCAGGCGTACGTGGTGGGAGGCTGTGCAGCCAGCGGAGCGCAGTGGCTAGCGGCACTGACAAGATTGCCATCGTGGCGAGCGGTGGCGTCCCTGATGGTCCCTTTTGCACTATTTAGGTGACGCAGACGAGCATTTAATGCCCTGGTCCCCTGCCGTCAGGGTTAGGTATGATACACTGTAGCAGGTAGCTGTACCAACCGCAACACCTTTCCATTTTTACCCTTACTACGTTGCCACCTGTCGGTGACCCCTTGAGCATATAAAAGGAGGCCCACGCGCAACGTAGAGGGGGAGGGAGGGGAGGAAGGTAACACTCACGCTCGGTCTCGTTGGCTGCTGGGGTGTACTGTAGCACTCCGCGCTCCCGAGCAAGAATTCAATACAAACCACAAAGCAGGAGTAGGGTTTTACGCATCCGTGCGGCCCGAACCTGGGTAAACTGCTCGTGTGCTTCGCCTCGATCCGCTCTTCGTGCGACCCTCGCCCCCGCCGAACCGAAAGGGACTCGGTCTGCCGGTCCCATAGGTGCTCGTGGATTACTCCCTCGACATCTTTGGCGTGCCAGGTAGGGGGGTCGAGGTTGTGTGAACCAGATCCGGCGTTCACACGAGCTAGATCTTCATCATCTTCATCGACATGCCGCCGAAGAAGAAGGCTTCGGAGGCGGCTGCTCCGTCCGCGCCGAACCCACCACCGCCGGAGCAAACGGCTAATGGGGCAGACGCCAGCGTAATAACGGGCGTCGACGAGGGAGCTCACGGTGCTGCCAAGTCCAAGGACAAGGCTGCGCTGCCCATCGGCGGCGTAGCCGGCTCCCACAATGACCGGGCGCACTCCAAGACCTCGGCGTCCGTACATGCACCGCACCCATCTCAGGAGGCACGGGACCGGCAGCGTCATGGTACTCACGGTACCATGCGTTTGCTGGACCAAGATCGACCTGGTGGATCTCGGAGTGCTCAAGACCAACATGCACGCCAACATGCTGGCACGAGCGAGGCACAGTCGCCTGGATGGGATACTGCTCCTTCTAACATAGTTAGAAGTCCGAGCATATCCCACTCTTCGCACCGTTCGCCACCGCCACCCGCCACTAGAAGCTTTGGCGCGAGCTCAACTGCTCCTGGACTACCCTCCAACGGCAGACAAGATCGACGACTGGAGGGCCACCATTCAGAGTCTCATCGGCTTCGCCAACGGCGACACTCAACAGCAGCCGAGCACATTGCAGCCGCGACAAGTCAGCCAGGCACGAGCCGGTGGCAACAAGACCGGTGGGGGTGCAACCACTGTGCACTCTCCGCCCCAAAGGCCAAGATCGCCGACTCGCCGGATCCACCTCGATAGCGACTCCACCGCGTCATCAGATCCACGAGCTCGTCGCGATCAGCGCCAAGTTCTTCACGAACGACAGCAAGAAGACGCTCTTACTCGCATCGAGCGCCGAAGAGAAGCGCGACGTCAATTGGACCAGCGCGCTGGGCCCTCTGTCGACATGCATGCGCCAGGGGAACCAGGCGACTTGCCGTACGCGGTAGGTTGCCCTGCGTTTACTCGTGAGCTGCGGCAAGTCCAGTGGCCCAGCACGAAGAATTTCAATCCAGACGTACCAGAGAAGTACGACGGCAAGTCGCATCCGTCGGAGTTCCTCAGCGTCTACACCATCGCGGTGCAGGCTGCCGGGGGGCGGGACGACAAGATCCTTGCCAACTACTTCCCGCTGGTGCTCAAGCCCAACGTCAGGTCCTGGCTCATGCACTTGCCGGACAACTCCATATCCTCCTGGGCAGACCTATGCCATCAGTTTGTCGGTGCCTTTACAGGCAGCCACAAACCTCATGGCTAAGAGAGTGACCTTCATCTGCTCGCCCAGAAGGAAGGAGAGCCCCTGCGCAAGTACATTCAGAGATTCAGCCGTGTAGAGCACAACATCCCAGATGTCCACCCTGCCGCGGTCATCAGCGCGTTCCATCAGAACGTGCGTAACCGCAGGATGCAGGAGGAGATGGCGATGTGCAAGATCAGAGACGTCAGTGAGTTGTATGCCCTGGCCGACAAGTGTGCACGTGTTGAGGAAGGGAGGAAACTCTCCGGAGAGAATACAGGAGCAGGAGGATCTGACAGCGAGGATGCTGCCCCGGCAAAGAAAAACCGGCGGCGGAACAACAGGAAGAAGAAAGGCAAAGATGTGCTAGTCATTGAGCAGTCCGGCAACGAAGGTGGCGCCAAGAAAGCCAAAGCTGGTAGCTCCGGCAAGGAGATTGCCGCATGCACCAACTGCCAGACTGTGGCGGTCGCCGACAAGCAGGACGGCACCGACAAGCAGTACTGCAAGATCCACCGCACCAAGGGCCATGACCTCCAAAGCTGCAAGAAGGTCGAGCAGCTTGTCCAGCAGCAGAAGGCTGAATACGAGCGACGCGACAAGGAGAGGGCCCAAGGAGGCGCTGGAGAATCTGCCAAGAAGCGCGCCGGCCGGGGAGGACGCCGCGGCAAGGCCAAGCAGCGGCAAGGAGACAGACCTCCCCGCGGCCGCGACAAGGATGAAGATGACGACGACGACGAAGACATGGATGGTGTCGAGACCAGTGAGCAGGAGTCCCAGAAAGCCACAGAGGTCTTGTGCGTTGATGGTGGTGCTTCTCTGCATACTTCGCACCGCCAACTCAAGCAGTGGGTGCGGGAAGTCAATGCGGCGGAACCACCTGTCGAGTCACGCAAGCTTCTAAAATGGTCCAGCACGCCTATCATCTTTGATATTGAGGACCACCCTGATCGCACAACTGCGGTCGGGTGCTTGCCGATGTTGGTTTCACCAACTATCCGCAACCTCAAGGTCACTAAGATGCTAGTTGACAGCGGGGCCGGCTTGAACCTGATCTCCTCCGCTGTACTCCAGAAACTCCAGATCCCTGACAGCGAGCTTGAAGAGACCGGCACATTCCAAGGAATCAACCCGGGAAGGAGCAAGCCGAAGGGGAAGGTCACGTTGCCAGTAACATTTGGCGGCGAGGTGAACTTCAGGACTGAGAGGGTCACTTTTGACGTTGCCGATTTTCCATTGCCTTACAATGGGATACTCGGCCGTCCAGCACTCGCCAAGTTCATGGCAGCCTCTCACTAAGCATACAACATGCTGAAGATGCCAGGCCCGATAAGCGTCATCTCTGTCCCTGGCGACAAGAAGGATGCTCTTATCTGCACTGACAAGATCTACCGGGAAGCGGCAGCCGCAACAGATCGCAAGTCACCTGCCGTTGAAGCTCCCGGGGGGAAGAAGAAGACCAAGTCCAGCAAGAGTTCTGATGCCCACTCCGGCAAGTGCACCTCTTCGGAGTGCTGCGCTGCCGTCGAGGACGCACCATCGAGCTCCACCGGCAAGTGTAAGAAGACAATGGCAGCTCCGCCAGAGACCAAGAAGGTGTCCGCCAAGGAGGACGGCACTGGTGGTACCTTCACCATCAGTGCCACTCTCGACCCTAAATAGGAAAGCGCGCTCATTGCTTTCCTGCGGGCGAACATTGACGTGTTTGCGTGGCAACCATCTGACATCCCCGGTGTACCCAGGAAAGTAATTGAGCACCATCTTGCCGTTTGTCCTCATGCGCGGCCCGTCAAGCAGAAGGTCAGGAAGCAAGCAGTGGAGCGCCAAGAATTCATCGCAGAAGAGATCAAGAAGTTGGAAGCAGCAGGCCTTGTCAGAGGAGTGCTCCATCCTATGTGGTTGGCCAATCCTGTAGTCGTGCGCAAGGCGAACGGGAAATGGACACTTTGTATCGACTTTACCGATGTTAACAAAGCTTGTCCCAAAGACCCATTTCCTTTGCCGCGCATTGACCAGATTGTTGACTCCACGGCCGGATGTGACTTGCTTTCATTTCTTGACGCATACTCAGGATACCATCAGATCTTCATGGCAGAAGAGGATGAGGAGAAGACCGCATTCATCACTCCATGTGGCACATACTGTTTCATATGGATGCCTTTCGGTTTAAAAAATGCTGGTTCAACATTTGCAAGGGTAGTCCATGTCGCTCTTGAGCCACAAATACACAGAAATGTGGAAGCCTACATGGATGACATAGTGGTCAAGAGCAAGGACAAGGCAACTCTGATTCAAGATTTAGACGAGACCTTTGCAAATCTGCGCAAGATCAGCCTCAAGCTCAACCCCGAGAAGTGTGTGTTTGGAGTCCCCTCCGGCAAGCTTCTCGGGTTCTTCGTGTCTCAGCGGGGAATCGAAGCCAATTCCGACAAGATCAAGGCCATTGAGCAGATTGAAGCACCAAAGCGCGTCAAGGATGTACAAAGACTTGCCGATTGCATGGCTGCTCTCAGCAGGTTTATCTCTAGGTCTGCTGAGCGCGCCCTGCCGTTTTTCAAAATATTGAAAAACGCAGGTCCAATGAAATGGACTCCGGAAGCGGAGGCTGCGTTGCAAGACTTGAAGAGATACCTGTCCTCCACTCCAACACTTGTCGCACCTAAGCCACAAGAGAAGTTGCTGCTGTATATAGCGGCAACCAATCAAGTGGTTAGTGCTGCGTTAGTAGCAGAGAGGGAGGCAGATGACGAGCCAGCAACCACGGCAGGCGCATCTAGCGACAAGCAGGGGGCTTCCCCGACAAGCTCTGGTCCCGACAAGGATGGATCTGCGCAGACGCGCGAGGAGATACAGAAGAGAATGGTACAGCGCCCAGTTTACTTTGTCAGTTCCCTTCTGCAGGGGGCTAGGTCAAGGTACTCTGGCGTGTAGAAATTGCTTTTCGGCCTTCTCATGGCCTCGAGAAAGCTGCGCCATTACTTCCAAGCACATGAGATCACAGTTGTCACTTGTTTTCCGCTGAAGAGGATACTACAGAATCCAGAAGCGACAGGCAGGATTGTTGAGTGGGCACTGGAACTGTCAAGCTTTGGCCTCAAGTTTGAGAGTACTTCAACTATCCAAAGCAGAGCATTGGCAGAATTCATAGCAGAATGGACGCCAACACCAGATGAAGAAATTCCAGAAACGAGCATCCCTGTCGAGGAAGCAAGCAAAGAGTGGCTGATGTACTTTGATGGTGCCTTTTCGCTGCAAGGCGCCGGCGCTGGCGTGCTGCTTGTCGCACCCACCGGAGAGCACCTCAAGTACATAGTCCAGATGCACTTTCCCAAGGAGCAAGCAACAAACAATACTGCAGAGTATGAAGGCTTGCTTGTCGGTCTCACGATCGCGGCAGACCTTGGGATCAAGAAGCTCATTGTCAGGGGTGACTCGCAGCTTGTCGTCCGCCAAGTGAACAAGAGCTATCAGAGTCCGTTGATGGAAGCCTACATCGACAAAGTGAGAAAGCTAGAAGAGCACTTTGACGGCCTACAGATGGAGCATGTTCCAAGAGCTCAGAACGCCATTGCCGATGGCCTATCAAAGTGCGCCGCACTTAAGTTACCTGTGGAACCAGGGATCTTTGTGCTCAAGCTGACTCAACCGTCTGTAACGCCATCAACTGGACAGAGCAAGAAGAGGAAGTTGATTTTTGGTGACTATTTTCCGGCAGAGCTTCCCGAAGCCGCCGCCAAGAAGGTCCCCAAGATCAACGCCAAGAGCACTGAGAAGCAGTCTGCTCCGGCAAGGCCTAGGGTTTGTTCCGTCGAAGCAGAAGCTCCCGACAAGTTTTGCTCCGGCAAGCTTGCCGGGGAACGTCAAGCTCCGGCAGAGCCGCAGGTTCTCGCCGTAGAAGCGGATGTTCCCGCAGCAGCAGATTTGCCTTTAGTCCTTGTTGTCGAGCCACAAGCTCCAGCATGGACACAACAGATTGTCCGTTTCCTTCAGACAGGAGAACTTCCCGAAGAGCAAGAAGAAGCGGAAAGAGTAGCCCGGCAGTCAAGTATGTACCAGTTTGTCGACAACACACTGTACAGAAGAAGACTCAACGGTGTGAAATTGAAGTGTATTCACCGGGAAGACAGACAAAAGCTGTTGGCAGAGATACATGGAGGCATATGTGGTCACCACATTGGCGCAAGAGCACTTGCCGGCAAAGCATTCCGGCAAGGCTTCTTTTGGCCGACAGCCCTCCAGGATGCAACTGCACAAGTAACCAAGTGTGAAGCGTGCCAGTTCCATTCCAAGCAGATACACCAACCAACGCAAGCTCTCCAGACGATCCCTTTATCCTGGCCATTTTCGGTCTGGGGGCTCGACATCCTCGGCCCCTTTC
Organism: Triticum urartu; assembly: GCF_056163025.1. Lineage (NCBI taxonomy): Eukaryota > Viridiplantae > Streptophyta > Magnoliopsida > Poales > Poaceae > Triticum > Triticum urartu. Next base: position 28,568,613 of record NC_141877.1, read on the forward strand.
CCCGAGCAGTCGGGGGCTTTGAGTACTTGTACGTTGCAATCGACAAGTTCACAAAGTGGCCGGAAGAGGAAGCAGTGAGGAAGGTGACAGCATAGTCAGCAGTCAAGTTCTTCAGGTCGATTGTTTTCCGCTTCGGGATCCCTAACAGGATAATCAACGACAACGGTACGCAATTCGCGAGTCGCACCTTCATGCAGTACGTCCAAGATCTTGGCGCCAAGGTCTGCTTCGCTTCTGTTGCTCACCCGAGAAGCAACGGTCAAGCGGAGAGGGCAAATGCTGAAGTGCTGCGTGGGCTCAAGACCAGGACTTTCGACAGGCTGCACAAGTGCGGAAGAAAATGGATCTAGGAGCTGCCGGTGGTTCTTTGGTCGATCAGGACGACGCCAAATCGAGCCACTGGCCAGACACCTTTCGCTCTAGTCTATGGAGCAGAGGCAGTTCTCCCCACGGAACTCGTATACGGGTCACCACGAGTGCTCGCTTATGATGAGCTTGAGCAAGAGCAGCTGCGACAAGATGACGCGCTACTCCTTGAGGAAGACCGTCTTCAGGCTGCTGTACGAGCTGCTCGCTACCAGCAAGCTTTGCGCCGCTACCATAGCCGCAAAGTTAACGCCAGAAGTCTCGAGGAAGGCGACCTTGTTCTTCGGCGTGTTCAGTCCGCCAAGAATTCCAACAAGTTGACGCCGAAGTGGGAAGGCCCTTACCAGGTGAAACGAGTCACTAGGCCTGGCGTTGTCCACCTTGAGACCGAAGATAGCATTCCAGTGAACAATTCTTGGAACATTGAGCATCTTCGTAAGTTTTACCCGTAAGGAGCGGTTGCCGGAATCTGTTCCGGCAACCACCTTTTGTACAAGTCTTGCCGCTGTTGCATGTAATCCTTTGTACAAAGCCGGGCGCAGACCCCGTGCATAAGTAAAGCTCATATGCTCCGCACATCTTATCAATTTCATGCTTTCTATTTTTTGCATATGTGATCTGACACTTTGTGCAGCACCTACTCCCCGGTAAGCAATAACGAGCCGTAAGGCTCCTTATCTTTATTTTTCTCCTCTTTCTTTTTTCTCAAGGAAAGGAAGGTTCCCTCGCCCACAAGTTTGCCGGGGGGGAAAGGAGAAGATAATAGTATGGACCAGACGTCGTTCAAGAAAGTTTCGCCTTACCGGGAAGCAAGCAACAGAAAAGCTAAGTTGCCAAAGTTTGAGCAATCAGATTTTTTAAATTTTTAAGTTATCTCCTTTGAACGACCGCACTTTGTACGGAAAAACTGTGCGCGGAGGAACCAACTCGTAGCTAGTTGCGCCCTTACTTTGTTTCGAGTCCGCTCAACAACTTAAGTGAGCTGCGACTAGTTGCGATAAGGTTTCTTGTCGGTAGCGGCACCGCCAGCAGGCTGCTGACGTCCCGCACTCAGCGCTCGCGGCTAAGGTGCCTGCACCGGCAAGTTCCCTAAAAGCGTAGGGCAAAAACATACAAAGGGAGGAATCAAGTAAAGGGAATAACATTGCAATCATTACCCGGAATAGAGTTATATTACAAGGTAGCTTGTCGCGGCTCTAACAGATTGTTCTCATAACATGACCAGCGGCGACAAGAAAATAAGAAAACGGGCAGCCTAGTCTACGCGATTGCCCTCAATCCTCTTGATCCCGCTCACCTTGTCCACAATGGGTGCGACAAGGGTCTTGAGCGCCTCCAGATCAGCATCCGGCGGCAGGGTCTTGAGGACGTTGGTGAGGTTGAGGCCCGGGTTGCGGAAGGCCACCTTCACCAACACCTTTTGAAGAGCTCCCGCGCAGATCTTGCACGACTCGTCGGCCAGCTGCTTTGGGATCTTCTCCCGGAGCCGCTGGAGGGCCTTTGCCACGCCTTTGAAGAACAAGGTGAGCTTGGCGCTGGGTTGGAGGTTCTCATCAGAGGGATACCCGAGATCCTCCACCCCCAGCTGCGCCAACTCCCTGTCGATATCTGCGGCAGCTTTCACGAGACCCTCCGTCCAGTGCTCCACATTCTCCCTAAATGCATTCTGGGCGGCAGCAACACTCGCCAGCAGCGCCTTGTCGGCCTTGATCTCCTCCTTCAAGGCCACCTCCTGCTCCCTGGCGCCGTCCAGCGTCTTGGTCAAAGTGGTCAGCTTCAACTCAAGATCTGCGTTAGAGTCCTTGGCGGCGCTAAGCTCTTTGCCCTTCTCGGTGAGACGAACCTGCAGCTCTGAGTTGCTGTGGGCGTCCTTCTCCCGCTCACGCTTGAGTGCGGCAAGCTCTTCACCACTCGCCTTGAGATCGGCCTCCAGCTGCGCCACCTTCGTCTCCAGCTCCTTCTTGGCGGCCTCGGCAACTGCGGCAGCATCCTCTGCTTGCTTAAGGGCTCCGCCGAATTTTTGCTCACGCGCGGCAAGCTCCTCCTCGTGGCTGTCGAGGTTAACTTTCCGCTGCACCAGCTCGCCCTCCTGCGCAGACAGCTTCTCAGCGGCAAGCCGCTGTTGCTCTTCAACTTCGGCCTTCTCGAGGAAGAAGGCCTTCTGCTCTTCGGCGAGTTGCTCCCGCTCCTCTGCCAGGGACCGGAGAGCTTCCTGGTTGAGACCCCGGAGCTCCTCCGCACGCTTCTAGATTTCCGCTCCCGCCTTCGCGACAAGCGCCTCGCGGGATTCCAGCTTGGCTTGCCGCGCGCGGTAGAACGACAGCCGCTCCTCCTCAGGCTCGCCGCTGCTGCTGCTCGGCGCATCAACTAGCGTCAGCCCAGCGGAGGCGAGCACCTCTCCATCAAAGCTCTCTCCCTCGACCGGCGCCCTGGAGCTTGACGCCCAGGGGAGGTTGATGAAGACGCCATCGCCGGCCTTCAAGTAGACGCCTGGCTAGGGCTCTTCGGAGCCTGGCGCTACGGCAGCGGCGGACGGGTCGGCGGTCGACGTAGCGCCTGGCGCTCCTGCGGCCTCAGGGCCGTCAGTGCGATCGCCAGACCCCTCGCCAGCTGCTGCGGCGGCAGCTTTGGCGGCCTCGTCGCCAGCGGGATCATCAGCGCCGGCTGCTTCTTCAGTGGCAGCGGCGGTGTCGGCAGCAACCTCGGTCTCCATCGGCTCCGCAGCAGATGGGTCCGATGGCCGGAAAAGTGAGAAAAGTCAAGCAAATACCCAAAAAGAAGAAGAACCCAAGGGAAGCTTTGAAGAGAAGATTACCTGTACTGGGTTCGGTAGTCGTAGTCTCCGCCGCCGGGGGGACGCTGGTGCTGTCCCTTGCCGGAGAACTCTCCCTTGCCGGAGGACTCTCCCTTGGCATTTCAGGGGCGGCCTCCGGGCGCTCCTGGTGGGGCTGCTCTGCTCCTACACAAACCAACAGTCAGATGTCAGCAAAGAAAGAGTATCCATGCGCGCCTAACAGCGGAAAGCGAACCATATACTTACGCTGGGGGCTGCTCTGGAGAACAGTTGCCGGGTCCGACAAGGTTGTCTCGGACGCACCCCCTGCTGTCGCGGTGGGTTCGTCCTCGATGACAATCACCGGGACCTTGGCTCTCTTTGCTGCTCTCTGGGCCAGAGTCCTAAAAAGGAATAAGTTCAGAGTAAAGCAAATGAGATACAAGGAAAAACAGCAAGAATTGAAGAACTACAAGTACAACAAGAGAATCTTACTCTTCTTCTTCCTCGTCGGAGCTGAACGCGGAGAAGTCGAAGTCCGGCTCACGTCCGGCGCGAGGAGGCGGAGGAGTAGTTTCCCTTGGCCGCTTGGCGAGAACAGTGGCGGTTGTCTGAGACGACCCCGCTCCGGCTGCCGCCGCGGCGTGAGAAGTGGCAGGAGCAGAAGCGGTGGTCCGGGTGGACCCAGCTCCAGTTGCCGCAGCAGCATGAGGTGCTCCCGCGGCAACAGTGCTTGCTGCGGTGGAGCGCGTCGCGCGGCGCGGTGACTGTTGACTCGCCCGCCGCCCCGCTACGTCCCCGGCCTTGCGGAGACGCCTTCTTGGTGGGGATGGAGGCTCTGCTTGCGGCGAGTTGCCTGAAGATGAGGAGGAATAGGAGTTGATCTCCAGCGAGCCGCTCGTATCCTCGGCGGGCTCGCTCGACTCGACGTCATGCCCGGCAAGCTCTTTCTCACCGACGAGCTCCTCTCGCTCGGCACGGCTTGCCGCCTCTGCTGCCTCTGCCTCCTCCACGGTGAATCCAAATTCGCCCGCGGCTGCGGCTGCCGCCGCCTCTTCCAGCCTAGTGGCGATGCGTGTCATCTCCGCATCGGTGGTGTCGCGGGTGAGGCTCTTCTTTTCGTCGGAGCGGACCGGCACTTCTACCAAGCCGTCAAAGAACTCCTGCACGACATCGTCTGCAGGCTCTTGCCAAGTTGGGACAATTCCATGCGAATCGCACAGCGGCATCATTGCACGGATGCGGTCGAGCGCGGAGTTGTTGCACAGCGGAACGACACCCTTCGGCAACCTGAACACTTCGGGATGTTGAGGGTCGTACTTGAACAGCTCCTGGAGCATCGCGTTAAGCTCCAGAACAGTGAAGTTGAAGTTGAGGCCCGGACGCAGCCTCATGATATCCGCCGCATTCTTGAATTCCCAGGCGGGTCTCCTCCGTTCCTGCAGGGGGGCGATGCGGCGGCGAAGAAAATCTGCGCCAACAGCGCCTACAGTGAGCCCGGCAAGCCTGAGGCGTTGGATCCGGGTGACGGCAATCTTCAGCCTATCGTCTTCCGGGGCCACGTCACTCCAATCGCTGCCGCGTGCTACTGGGGCTTGGCGCCGGGCGGTAAACGGCTGCGGGTTCTCCTCGACAATCCAGCACCAGTCTGCTCTCCATTCCTCCCACTTGCCGCGGAACTCTCCCTCCAGATAAGTGTCCTTCTTGCCGGCCCTCGAGATCCAGGCGATTCCACCGTATAAAGGCTCTCCTCTCTCTACTCGGGGCATAAAGAAGTGGCAAAAAAGGGCTACATTGGGATACACTCCGACAAAGTTTTCGCAGAGATGTGCGAAAACTGCCACGGTCAGAACAGCATTGGGGGTGAAGTCAAGGAGGCAGAACCCGTAGGTGTTCATAATATCGCAGAAAAACTCAGAGAAAGGCGGGCAGAGCCCGTAGTAGAAGAACAAGGCGAAGAAAGGATATCCATTTGGAGCCATTTTCCAAGTGGCGGCTGGAAGTACCTTCGTGCGCGGATGCGCTCGCGTCTCCGTCGACCAGAAGAGGTAGTAATTCTCCCTCAGCTCCCTCGCGGCGAGCTTGGGGGGGGGGGAAGATTGCCCGCTCCTTTTGCAGCGCCGCAAGCCGCTGCGCCTCGGTCGACTTCACAACCTTCCCTTTGTCGGCTCTCGGAGCCATGGCGGAAGTGGTGGAGGAGGTCGACGGCGTTGGTGGTGCTGGTGGCGATGGGGGGCGGGGCGCTGCTCTCTTTCAGCTTTGGGAAGATGAGGGAGCGGCGGAGGTTTCCGAGATTGGAGTAGCAACCGGTGAATGGGCGAACTACCCCTGTTTCCCATGCTTATAAAGAGGGAGGGGGCGGACGTTCCGCCTTTCCGAATAAAGAAACCACCCACGTTCTCTCCCACGACGCCGCATTCAACGCGTGCCGTTCGGGGAGGGCGCGGTGGATACGGGGAGAGATATGGCGTAACCCAGGTCGCGCGTGCCCGTGCCCTGTTTTGGGCCTGGCCCAACAGCGCTCGGCACCGTGTATGGCCCAGGCCCGGGGGCTCCTGTCGGTGTATTAGAGTAGGGGTACCCTAGTATCCCGAACTTGTGCACGGGCAGTCGCAGCATCCCGCGGCAAGGCTTGCCGGGTGACCGCCAAGGTCCTCCGTGGTTCCTTTGGAGCCATTCAAGGACAAAGTATCCAAGCCAAGGAGACAAGACCCCGGCAAGAGGAGCTTGCCGGGAAGGCCAACCAAGGCATCTCAAGGAACTTGCCGCGATGCGCCACGCGTCCCGGCAAGGCCCGGTGAGCGACAAGCTCCCGTACGCGACAAGACAACGACCGCGGCAAGGCGCTTGCTGCGGCAAGCCACCACTCTGTGCCCGCGCTCCAGCACATCCACCAACGTGTCGCTCTGGGACCCTTCCAGGCGTACGTGGCGGGAGGCTGTGCAGCCAGCGAAGCGCGGTGGCAAGCGGCACTGACAAGATTGCCATCGTGGCGAGCGGTGGCGTCCCTGACGGTCCCTTTTGCACTATTTAGGCGACGCAGACGGGCATTTAATGCCCTGGTCCCCTGCCGTCAGGGTTAGGTATGATACACTGTAGCAGGTAGATGTACCAACCGCAACACCTTTCCATTTTTACCCTTACTACGTTGCCACCTGTCGGTGACCCCTTGAGCATATAAAAGGAGGCCCATGCGCAACGTAGAGGGGGAGGGAGGGGAGGAAGGTAACACTCACGCTCGGTCTCATTGGCTGCTGGGGTGTACTGTAGCACTCCGCGCTCCCGAGCAAGAACTCAATACAAACCACAAAGCAGGAGTAGGGTTTTACGCATCCGTGCGGCCCGAACCTGGGTAAACTGCTCGTGTGCTTCGCCTCGATCCTCTCTTCGTGAGACCCTCGCCCCTGCCGAACCGAAAGGGACTCGGTCCGCCGGTCCCATAGGTGCTCGTGGATTAGTCCCCCGACAGGGGCGGTAGGCCTTGCTCGGCACGGTCCGCCTCCTCCTTGTCCCATATAGGCTCCGCCACTCTGTAACCGTCGGGACCGAGTGTGTGTTCCCCTAAGTTCAGCTCCCGCATTTCTTTCCCCCACTTACTTGATTCGGAGTTTGCGGTGCTCGAGCAATTGATCTTGAAGTCGTTGTAGTCATCTTCGGTGATCGAAGGATTTTTCTCCTTGATCTTCTCATAACTCTCACCTTTCTCGATCATTCTCTTCACATTGCTTTTCCAAGTAGACAGGGCCTTGCTCATCTTCGTGAGGGCAGCATTGTTCACTTTATTCCCTTTGAGGCTTGTGTTTTCAAATTCAGCGCGGAACTTGTATCGTTCGTGCAGCTTCGTGAAGAGGAGGTTGCGCAAATTCCCTCGGTCAGGATGCCTGCACCCGAGCTGAAGCGAGTACCCCTTGACTATTCGTTCAGGCGCCGTTGGATTCCCGTCGGAGTCCACTTCAGTAACTTCCTCCTTGAGGGTGTGGAGCACGGTCGGGCGCCGGTCCTTCCGTTTCCTCTTCGGTTGGCTGCCATCTGTGCGTGCGCCGCCATCATCAGTGGTGGCATCCTCGGCGGCACCATCAGTGGTGGCATCAGTGCGGTCATCCTCGGCGGTACCATCAGTGGTCTCAGGATCGGTGGGGAAGGCGGCGTCCTCGTACAAGTGAGGTTGTTCCTCCATCTCCTGGGACAGCTCCCAGAATGCCTTGCCGCCCGAACCCCCGGCCTCATCGTTGTTGGCCATGTTTCTCTCTAAATAGGAACAAAGTTTGGTCAAAAAGTTGGTTATTGTCAAGGAACAAGATCATGGTCTCATCATTTAGGGTTTGTCGACACCGAGGCATCCTAAAAGCTAAGCTTTTATCATTGAGGGTTTTTCGACGCCGAGGCACCCTAAAAGCCTAAGCTTTCATCATTTCGGTTTTTATCGACACCGAGGCACCCTAAAAGCCATGCATTAGTCACAAGTACGCCGGGGCACTTGATCCTACTTAATTAACTACTAAGATACCCCGGCCCATGCATTAGTCACAAGTACCCCATATGTCCTATTTTTAGCAAAGTCATGCTAAAATTCACGGAAAATTTCAGCATGACCTTTGCTGACAATAGGACATATGGAGTACCCGAATTTGCCGGAACGGAAGTTAATCAACATTCCAGCAAACTCAAGGGCCTCTCGGGTGGACAAGGCAAAAAAGGCCTCCATCACAACATGGGAAATACATTGGCATGTGAAGAGGTGAAACAATATATGCATCTCCAAGCAGTATCATTCAACATTTTGGACAAACCACTACAAGCAATACTGGATCAGATACAAGAAGAATGTGAGAAAATGCAGACAAATACTAACAGATTCAAGTCAAAACCTTTTCTGGTTAGTAAGTGTTTCTTGAGCATATGTATGTAGTAAGTGTTTCTGCTCTCAGTGTTTCAGAACACATATTTTAGCTACCTAGTACTAGTGCTATTACCCAGCAGTTAATTAGCTTTTGCTTTTGCTAGTACCAGCAAATTAACATCTAGCAGCAATCATTTTCAAATATATATACACTGGACATTTTAATATTAACCTAAGGAAAAAAGAATAGTTAGGTTAATATTAACCCAAGATACATCAACTATTGCACTGTCCTGCCTAATAAAAACAGTCATGCCAGCATATAGTATATAAATCTGAATTTGTGTTTACAAGAAGAGTGCCCATTGCAATGTAAACCTGAGAACACAACTCACCTCAAGTGCAGGATATAGCAGACACCTACTTCTTCAGTCAAGTGCAGTAAAAGACTGTTTGCAGAACCTGTTTAGTCAGAGTTGAACATTACATAAGATGAGAACTCTACATAACTAATATTGGTATGACAGATAGAAAACTGAGAATGGATAAAAAAACTAAGCATGGCAGCAAGATGCTGATGCATCTTCTGTGTCGCCAACTGGACTAAAAGATGAGTGTTTTTTTATGGTTCTTAGTTAGGCATGAAAACTAAAGCAGCAGCAGCCTGCAGAAAAGCAAGCACCAGCAGGGAATAATGGCCAACCAAAAAAAGGAAGAACTTAATTGCATTCATCACCGGCGGCTTAAATATTGATAAGACGACAGTGAAGCAGTTTCAGTTTCCGTGTAAAGGTGCTGGATCAGAAAATACTGAAAACAGAGCAATGACTTTCCCTATATATATAGCAAGCAAATAACCCCCCCCCCCTAAATAACTGCACCGAGAATCTAAAAATACTTTGTGCATAGATCATGGAGCAAACACTCATAAGATTTTTACAATTAACCAAACCGATAAAAGCCTTACAAAAAATACGAGTGGACCAGGAGAGGTCCATGTGAGTTATCACAAAAAAAAGAAGAAGAGATAAGACCATGTGTTGGGTATTTTGTATGAAACACCCTATGCCCAAAACAAAGCTACTGAAGAAACCTGTACCTGTAGTGCTGCACAAGTGCCTACACACAAACTGCCCAGAAATCAGTATGAACCAACTCAGAGAACATGGTAATAAATTCCCAACAAGTACCATCTCAGCAGCACAAATTGGGCAAAAAATGAATGCTTTCTCTCCGTAAGATCGTCGCGTACACCCTACCCATGAGAACAATATGCTATCTGAACTCTAAAGTCCTTCCTTCCTTCTCTGTAGAAGCAAGAGAACATGCTAGTACTAATACTAACTGTACCACTCTACCAAGTGGAGCCCATTGCTTAGGATGCACTACCACTGAAGCATTGGGTACAAGACTGTTACATTAAAGTAAATCCAGCAGTTGAAGCAGAGATTGGTGTACAAGCAAGAACAGAGCAAGTTCCTCTAATCCTTTGCAATTATAATAGGAGCCAATCAAATGGATAAAAGGAGAATTGGTTGATTGGGCATGAAAACTAAAGCAGCAGCAGCAGCCCTGCAGAAAAGCGAGCACTAGCTAGGGAATAATGGGCAGCCAAAAAAGGAAGAAGTTAATTGCATTCATCACCGGCGGCTTAAAGAGTGTATCATCATCGCTTTGATGCGCCTGCCTTTTGACACGGCAGTTAAAGGAGGGAGGAATGAGGATGAAGCCCATGCGCAATGACACAAAGGAGGCTACAAAGGTGGCGTTGCTGGCTATCTTTTTCTCATGCAAGCACACAAAGGCTTGACTTGCTTTGCAGCAGCAGCCGCCAAATCTTCTCTAATTTCAGAAAAAGAAGAAGTAGAAGAAGAGAACATATGCTCGTTTTCAAAGTCTGCCATTCTAATAATGGAGCTAAACTACACAGCACATGGCAAGTCTCTGGCAATTAGCTTCAGTTTCCATCCTATCTCAAGCATCACTCAAAAACACATTTTTCAATGAACATGGTTATTTTAAATACCTTGTACTATATAGATACTAAAAACCTGCATCCGTATTATTCGATCCCAGAAGTGGCTACGCTTGACAACATAGAAAAGTTAACAAGAAGGACACATATACATTTGTAATTTCACACATCAGAATCATCCATCCTAAGCTACGGCGGGGGAGGATCCGCATGAGGACGGATCCGGGGCCGCGCGGCGGCGGAGGAGGATGGGAGGGGAGGGGAAGGGAAGGGCGGCGGTTGCTCACCTGCGCTTGGCGGCGGGAGTGGAGCGGCGATGAGGAGGACGACGAGAGGGAGCGGGAGCGCGAGCGCGAGCGGGAGGAGCCCGAGGACGCGGAGCGGGAGGAGGAGCCCGACGAGGTGGACGGGGCGGTGTGGACGGGGCGGCGTTCGGGCCGCCGGCGATGAGGGCGGCGGGGCGATGGCGTCCAACGAGGTGGGCGACGAGGAGAGCGGCGCCGACGTCGGGGCGTCGAGGCGGCGGGGCAGCGGTGTCGGGAGACAAGAGGGGAAGGGGATCGAGGGCGAGGGCGAGGGAGAGAGAGGGGATAGGTTTGGGCCGGGGAGGAAATATGGATGGGGGCGGCACAATACTAATGGCGCACCACCCCTCGGTGCGCCATAAGTACATCCATACTAATGGCGCACCTCACCCTGGTGCGCCATTAGTATTTTTTTTTATTTCTGCTCGAGCCAACAGGTTATCTTCCACCTGACCTGATCCACAGCAAGTTCCCTCTACTAGCTCGACTGGTCAGTAGCCAGTTCTCACACCAGGAGGTCCTGGGTTCGATTCCCAGGCTCCACAATTTTTTTATGCATTTAAAATGTTGTTTGATACTTATTTGTGTTTAAATATGTTCAAACTTGTTTAAATCATAACAATAATATTTTTTTTATAAGACAGTAATAATTTTTTTAAAAATATCATCAAACAGTAATGCCGGTGGAGTGGGGGAGGGTGCGGGGGGTGCGGGGGGTCGGCGGCAGCGGTTGAGTAGGGGAGGGGTGCGGGGGGTCGGCGGCGGCGGTTGAGTAGGGGAATCGAGGGTGCGGGGGGTCGGCGGCGGCCGGTGGACCGGGGGGTGCTCGGCGGCGAGGGGGGCCGGATCTGGCGAGGTGGGATAGCGATCGAGATGGAGGGGGATCGAGATCGAGTGTCCATGAAATTTCAAAAAATTCATGATAGTTCAAAAAGTGCCCATGAAATACAATCGAGAAATGAAGGCTACGATTTAAATACAATCGATCTTAGCTAGCTATCTGTTCACAATCTTCTTGCCCTTCTTTTTCGCAAAAGGAGTTCTTCTATGGAACGGACGTCCTTTAGGTAGGGTGGTCATGCTTCTTCTTGTGGTGTATGCTGCTACTTCATCATCGTCGTCATGTTCGATCCTCGGGTCGCCGTACTTGTCAAAGTCTTGCTCATTGGCTACTCCATCCATTCCAATGATCTTCCTTTTGCCTCTCCTCACGACAACACGACTGGGCTTTGACGGGTCGGTAATGAAGAAGCATTGGTCCACTTGGGAAGCCAGTACCCATGGCTCATTTTTCGCGGTGACGTTTGCGCCCGCGGTCTTGGATTTGGCTTCGGGTATAACCATGGTGGTGAAATACCGGTCTTCTTTTAGGACGCTCTTCGCCCATCTGACACGGAACATCGGGACCTTCTCTCCAGCGTAGCTCAGCTCCCAGATCTCCTCGATCCTTCCGTAGTATCTGTCCTTGTCATTACCGGTGTAGGATTCCATCGTTACCCCGGAGTTTTGATAACCATCGCTCTTCATGTCCTTGGCCTCGGTGTAGAATGTGTAGCCATTGATATCGTACGCCTCATAGGTCATCAGGTTGTGCTCGGCACCCTGTGACAAGGCGAATATGAGTTGTTCTTCCGCGGAAGAATCCTCATGTAAAGGGTACGACAGAAGCTTCTGCTTGAAGCAATGCGTGAAACATGAGTTGTGCTCTTTGATTATATCTCCGTCCGTCCTCTGTTGGCCTCGGTCATTGTACGTCTTCTCAATAAAGGTTTTGTGCTCTACCACCCAAGGATCGACCACGTCTATGTGTTGTAGCGCAACTAGGTTTGCTCTTTCAAAGTCGGCGAGTCGACCCTCGAAGTCGACATGCATTTCGCGGCGACCCTCACGGTGACCCCATCCAGCGAGCCTGCCGAGGTGCCTGTTGACGGGCAGACCAACGGGGTTCTCGATGCCTAGATAATTCGTGCAGTAGGAGATGCACTCTTCGGTTAGAAAGCCCCTGGCTATGCTTCCCTCTGGACGTGACATGTTGCGAACGTATCCTTTGATGACACCATTCATCCTTTCGAACGGCATCATGCTGTGCAGGAACGTCGGCCCGAGTTGGATGATATCGTCCATGATATGGACCAGCAGATGCACCATAACGTCGAAGAATGCGGGCGGGAAGTACATCTCAAGCTCGCACAGTATCACCACGATATGTTCCTGTAGCCTTCTGAGTTGCCTCACGCCAACAGACTTCCGAGAGATGACGTCGAAAAAGTTTCATAGGCCAAATAGCGTTTCACGGACGTGCGCGTCCATGATCCCACGGATTGCAACTGGAAGTATCTGCGTCATCAGCACGTGACAGTCGTGAGACTTCATCCCGCTGAACTTCTGCTTCGCTGGGTCTAGGTATCTGCTTATCTTCCCCGCGTAACCGAAAGGAAGTTTTACTCCTAGGAGGCAGGTGAAAAACTGCTCGATCTCCTCCTGACTTAGAGTGAAGCACGCGGGAGGGTAGTCATTTCCGGTCTTCTTGGCCTTTTTGCCTTTGGGACGACTTTCCATGTCCTGCTTCACCTCATCATCATCATCATCATATATAGCGTGAAGCTCCTGCCTGATGCCCATTGATTTCAAGTCTGCCCTTGCTTTCGGCCCATCTTTGGTCCTCTCTGGCATGTTGAGCAGGGTACCAAGCAGACTCTCGCACACGTTCTTCATGATATGCATGACATCAAGGCTGTGAGGCACACGGTGGATCTTCCAGTACGGCAAGTCCCAGAAAACAGACCTCGTTTTCCATACCTTCAGCAGCGGCTCTGGCGCCTTTCGCTTCTTTCCCGGCTCTGGCGCCTTTTGCTTCTTTCCCGGCAGTGGGCAGTCTTTCCAATTTTTCAACAGCTCGTCTATTTCCTCGCCGCTCCTCGTACGCGGGCGTCCTTGGGGTTCGGTTTCACCATCGAACAGATCCTTGCGTTTTCTCCACGGCTCATCGTCGCGAAGCCACCTTCGATGTCCCATGAACACGGTTTTCAAAGACCCGGGATCTCTATCTAGCTGGCGATACATTGTGTCATCCATGCACCTGACGCATCCAGAAAATCCGTGGACCACCTGCCCCGCGACATATCCATAACCGAGATAGTCGTGCACCGTCGTGAGCAGCGCGGCTCTCATAGGGAAATATTCTTTCTCTGCGGCGTCCCACGTATTGGCTGGCGTTTTCCACAGCGTGTCAAGCTCCTCTTTCAGCAGCCCCAGATACAGATTGATGTCGTTCCCTGGTTGTTTCGGTCCTTCAATTAGCATACTCATGTGAATGTACTTCCTCTTCATGCACAACCAGGGGGAAAGGTTGTACATCCACACAAACACAGGCCAGGTGCTATGTGTGCTTCTCTGGCTGCCAAACGGATTGACCCCATCAGTGCTCGCGCCCAGCACGATGTTCCTTGGATCGTTCCCAAATTCTGGGTCTTCGAAGTTCAACGCTTGCCACTGACTCGCATCCTTAGGGTGACTCAGCATCTTGTCTTTTTTATCTATCTCTGGATCATTTGCGTCATCTTCTCACTTCTTCTCCTCCCTATCCGCGTGCCGACGCAGGAGCTTTGCTACCTTAGGGTCCACGAAATACCGCTGCAGACGAGGAGTGATCGGAAAGTACCACACCACTTTTCGAGGAGCTTTCTTCCTCTTCTTGTATCGAGTGACGCTGCAAACCGGACATATGGTAGACTCCGCGTGCTCATCCCGATAAATGATGCAATTGTTCATGCACACATGGTATTTCACGTGCGGTAAATCCAGAGGACACACGATTTTCTTCGCCTCCTCCAAACTGGTCGGGCACTTGTTCCCCTTGGGAAGACGTTCGTGCCAGAATGACATGTTCTCGTCGAAGCATGCATCGGTCATTTTGTGTTTTACCTTCATCTCCAGAGCCATGAGCGTTACTTTCAGGCGGGTATCCTCGGGCCTGCATCCTTCATACAATGGAGTAACCGCGTCTAACTCAAGTTGATCCATCTTGGCTTTCTCTCGGGCGGCAGCTCTTGCGTTATCCGTCTACTTGAGAAGCAGCTCTTGAATATGAGGGTCCTACACCCAGCCCATCGATGGTCCAGCGTCGTCTGCTCCGCCGGCATCATCATCTTCATGATCATGCCCGTCGTCTGCTCCGGCATCTTCCTCATCATCATGTCCTGGATCTTCTACATGATGACTGTGTACAGCATCACCGTCGTGATCATCTCCTGGGGATTCTTCGTCTTCTCGCCCGCCCGAGCCACGGTGGTTGTCCTGCTGCCCTTCCTCATTTCTTGCCCGGCCCCCATGAACGACTTCGTAGTCATCTTCATCACCTTGCCACCGATAGCCATCCATGAAACCACGCAAGAGCAGGTGGTCCCGCACCTGCCCGGATTCCGGGTCCGCAATAAGGCTCTTCAGCTTGCATCTTTGACACGGACATCTTATCTCCGTCTCGTTCTTTTGAAGCATCTCGGCCTTCGCGGACCTCAAAAACCTATTCACGATGCCTTCGGTCATCGTGCGGACCATGGTCGCCTGCGGGGTAGAGCAAAACGATATTTTAGAACCAAGAAAAAATTTGGCATGACTTTCCCTAAAAATAGGACCAAAAAGAATGCTTAATGCCAAAATTCTCGCCGAAACGGAAATGAATCAACATTCCGGCAAAATATTGGCAACTATCGCATTTCAAATACCGGTACACCTCCAAACACAAACACATATGCAACACCACAAACATATGCAACACCACGAACATACATAGATCTAGCTAGGCCATAAAAAGTGCATGTGCACATTGTTGTAGGGAGAACAACATAAATATAGCTTCCCCCCTTACTTACCTATCAAAACAAGGTAATTTAACCACTTAAATTGAATGAATCTATGGTGGAAATGAGGTGAAAAAGAGGAGGCACCCGAGACAAGGAGGAGGTGGAGAGAATGAAGTGGGGAGAAAGTGAGTGTGGGTAGGAGAGGCTGTCCAAAATATCTTGTTGCTGCCCACTTACTAATGGCGCACCAACTCTAAATGCGCCATAAGTAATCCAGGTTACTAATGGCGCACCTTCTGGTGGTGCGCCATTAGTAGTTTTGCAAAAAAACATACTAATGGCGCACTGTCCCACAGTGCGCCATTACTAGTTTAAACTAGTAATGGCGCACGGTGGAACAGTGCGCCATTAGTAGTTTTGTAAAAAAAGGAATAAAAATATAATAAAAAACAACATTAGTGGCGCACTTTCCGACAGGTGCGCCATTACTAGTTACGACTAGTAATGGCGCACTGTGTCTGGATGCGTCATTAGTATGTTTGGACAGGCGCACTAGTTCAAAAAAAATTTGGTTACTAATGGCGCACCCTGGGCCTGGTGCGCCATTAGTAGTTTCAACTCTAATGGCGTATCGGAAGGTGGTGCGCCATTAGTATATACTAATGGCGCACCGCTTGTCTGGTGCGCCATTAGTGTCAATCCCATCTATAGCCCTTTTTCTAGTAGTGTAGAGCTTATCACACCCGATCATCACGTGGTGTCTGGGCACGACGAACTTTGGCAACGGTGCATACTCAGGGAGAACACTTTTATCTTGAAATTTAGTGAGAGATCATCTTATAATGCTACCATCAATCAAAGCAAGATAAGATGCATAAAAGATAAACATCACATGCAATCAATATAAGTGATATGATATGGCCATCATCATCTTGTGCTTGTGATCTCCATCTCCGAATCACCGTCATGATTACCATCGTCACCGGCGCGACACCTTGATCTCCATCGTAGCATCATTGTCGTCTCGCCAATCTTATGCTTCTACGAATATCGCTACCGCTTAGTGATAAAGTAAAGCATTACAGGGCGATTACATTGCATACAATAAAGCGACAACCATATGGCTCCTTCTAGTTGCCGATAACTCGGTTACAAAACATGATCATCTCATACAATAAAATTTAGCATCATGTCTTGACCATATTACATCACAATATGCCCTATAAAAACAAGTTAGACGTCCTCTACTTTGTTGTTGCAAGTTTTACGTGGCTGCTACTGGGCTTAGCAAGAACCGTTCTTACCTACGCACCAAAACCACAACGATAGTTCGTCAAGTTGGTGTTGTTTTAACCTTCGCAAGGACCGGGCATAGCCACACTTGGTTCAACTAAAGTTGGAGAAACTGACACCCGCCAGCCACCTGTGTGCAAAGCACGTCTGTAGAACCAGTCTCGTGTAAGCATACGCGTAATGTCGGCCTGGGCCACTTCATCCAACAATACCGCCGAACTAAAGTATGACATGCTGGTAAGCAGTATGACTTATATCGCCCACAACTCACTTGTGTTCACCTCGTGCATATGACATCTACGCATAAAACCTGGCTCGGATGCCACTGTTGGGGAACGTAGTAATTTCAAAAAAAAATCCTACGCACACGCAGGATCATGGTGATGCATAGCAACGAGAGGGGAGAGTGTTGTCTACGTACCCTCATAGACCGTTCGCAGAAGCGTTATAACAACGCGGTTGATGTAGTTGTACGTCTTCACGATCCGACTGATCCAAGTACCAAAAGCACGGCACCTCCGAGTTCTGCACACGTTCGGCTCGGTGACGTCCTCGCCTTCTCGATCCAGCAAGAGGGGCGAAGAAGTAGATGAGTTCCGGCAGCACGACAGCGTGGTGACGGTGTTGGTGAAGAACAATTTCCGCAGGGCTTCGCCTAAGCACTACGAAAACTATGACGGGGGATAAACTAGAGGGGACGGGGTAGCCGGCACACGGCTTGGTGTTTCTTGATCTGTCTTGGGTGCTAGCCCTGCCCCTCTATTTATAGGTTGAGCCTTGGGGTTGAAACTTGTAGAAAAAGCCTCCACAAAGTCGGTTTCACCCGAAAGGCAAGAGTCCTTCTCGGACTCCAGGGCCAGACGCCAGGGTTCCCGGCGTCTGGACCCAGACGCCAGGGACCCTGGCGTCTGGCACCTGGACTCCGCAAAACTTCCTTTTGCGCTTTCCAAAGACCTCGTGGGCTTTCCCCTTTGGCCCAGATAAAGTGTTCTCGTGCCCAAACATTTTGGGAAACATCCGGAACCCCTTCCGGTGAATTCCGGAACCCTTCCGGAGATCAAACACTACTATCCACATATCAATCTTTACTTCCGGACCATTCGGGAGTTCCTCGTCATATCCGTGATCTCATCTGAAACTCCAAACAACATTCGGTCACCATCATACATAACTCATAGTACTATATCATCAACAAATGTTAAGCGTGCGGACCCTACGGGTTCGAGAACTATGTAGACATGATCGAGACACCTCTCTGGTCAATAACCAATAGCGGGACCTGGATGCCCATATTGGCTCCTACATATTCTACGAAGATCTTGATCGGTCAAACCGCATAACAACATACGTTGTTCCCTTTGTCATCGGTATGTTACTTGCCCAAGATTCGATCGGCGGTATCTCAATACCTAGTTCAATCTCGTTACCGGAAAGTCTCTTTACTCGTTCCGTAATACATCATCCCGCAACTAACTCATTAGTTGCAATGCTTGCAAGGCTTATAGTGATGTGCATTACCGAGTGGGCCCAGAGATACCTCTCCGACAGTCTGAGTGACAAGTCCTAATCTCAAAATACGCTAACCCAACAAGTACCTTTCGAGACACCTATAGATCACCTTTATAATCACCCAGTTACGTTGTGACGTTTGGTGGCACACAAAGTGTTCCTCCGGTAAACGGGAGTTGCATAATCTCATAGTCATAGGAACATGTATAAGTCATGAAGAAAGCAATAGCAACAAACTAAACGATCAAGTGTTAAGCTAATGGAATGGGTCAAGTCAATCACATCATTCTCCTAATGATGTGATCCCGTTAATCAAATGACAACTCATGTCTATGGTTAGGAAACTTAACCATCTTTGATCAACGAGCTAGTCAAGTAGAGGAATACTAGTGACACTCTGTTTGTCTATGTATTCACACATGTATTATGTTTCCGGTTAATACAATTCTAGCATGAATAATAAACATTTATCATGAAATAAGGAAATAAATAATAAATTTATTATTGCCTCTAGGGAATATTTCCTTCACTATGTATTCACACATGTATCAAGTTTACAGTTAATACAATTCTAGCATGAATAATAAATGTTTATCATGATATAAGGAAATATAAATAACAACTTTATTATTGCCTCTAGGGCATATTTCCTTCAGTCTCCCACTTGCACTAGAGTCAATAATCTAGTTCACATCATCATGTGATTTAACACCAATAGTTCACATCTTTATGTGATTAGTTCACATCTCCATGTGACTAATACCCAAAGGGTTTACTAGAGTCTATAATTTAGTTCACATCGCTATGTGATTAACACCCAAAGAGTGATCATGTTTTTCTTGTGAGAGAAATTTAGTCAACGGTCTGCCACATTCAGAGCCGTATGTATTTTGCAAAAAAAATTATGTCTACAATGCTCTGCAAGGAGCTACTCTAGCTAATTGCTCCCACTTTCAATATGTATCCAGATTGAGACTTAGAGTCATCCAGATCGGTGTCAAAACTTGCATCGACATAACTCATTACGATGAACTTTTTGGCACCTCCATAACCGAGAAACATATCCTGATTCCACTAAGGATAATTTTGACCGATGTCCAGTGATCCACTCTTGGATCACTATTGTACCCTCTTGCCAAACTCTTGGTGAGGTACACAATAGATCTGGTACATAGCATAGCATACTTTATAAAACCTATGGCTGAGGCATAGGGAATGACTTTTCATTCTCTTTCTTTTTTTCTGCCATGGCCGGGTTTTGAGTCTTTGCTCAACTTCACACCTTGCAACACAGGCAAGAACTCCTTCTTTAACTATTCCATTATGATTGAAAAAACCTTCCAACTCCGAGATGCTTGCACCGGTCCATAGATGGATTGCTGGAGCTTGCACACTTTGTTAGCACCTTTTAGGATTGACAAAACCTTCTTGTTGCATCATATACAACTCTTCTTTAAGAAATCCATTAAGGAATGTAGTTTTGACATCCATTTGACAGATTTCATAAAATGTGGCAATTGCTAACAGTATTCGGACAGACTTTAGCATCGCTACGAGTGAGAAAATCTCATCGTAGTCAACATCTTGAACTTATCGAAAACCTTTTGCGACAATTCGAGCTTTGTAGATAGTAACACTACTATCAGCATCCATCTTCCTTTTGAAAATCCATTTATTCTTAATGGATCACCGATCACTGAGCAAGTCAATCAAAGTCCATACTTTATTCTAATACATGGATCCCATCTCAGATTTCATGGCTTCAAGCCATTTCGTGGAATCTGGGCTCATCATCGCTTCCTCATAGTTCGTAGGTTCGTCATGGTCAAGTAACATGACCTCCAGAACATGATTACCGTACCACTCTGGTGTGGAACATATGCTGGTTGACCTACGAGGTTCGGTAGTAACTTGATCTGAAGTTTCATGATCATCATAATTAACTTCCTCACTAATTAGTGTAGGAATCACTAGAACTGATTTCTGTGATGAACTACTTTCCAATTCGGGAGAAGGTACAATTACCTCATCAAGTTCTACATTCCTCGCACTCACTTCTTTCGAGAGAAACTTCTTCTCTAGAAAGGATCCATTCTTAGAAATGAATATCTTGCCTTCGGATCTGTGATAGAAGGTGTACCCAACAGTTTCCTTTGGGTATCCTATGAAGACGCATTTCTCCAATTTGGATTCGAGCTTATCAGGTTGAAACTTTTTCACATAAGCATCATAGCCCCAAACTTTAAGAAACGACAGCTTAGGTTTCTTGCTAAACCACAGTTCATATGGTGTCATCTCAACGGATTTAGATGATGCCCTATTTAACGTGAATGCAGCTGTCTCTAATGCATAACCCCAAAACGATAGTGATAAATCAGTAAGAGACATCATAGATCACACCATATCTAATAAAGTATGGTTATGACTTTCAGACACACCATTACGCTATGGTGTTCCAGGTGGCGTGAGCAGCGAAACTATTCCGCATTGTTTCAAATGAAGACCAAACTCATAACTCAATAATCTCCACCACGATCAGATCGCAGAAACTTTATTTTCTTGTTACGATGATTTCCACTTCACTCTGAAATTCTTTGAACTTTTCAAATGTTTCAGACTTATGTTTCATGAAGTAGATATACCCATATCTGCTCAAATCATCTATGAAGGTCAGAAAATAACGATACCCGCCGCGAGCCTGAACACTCATCGGATTGCATACATCAATATGTATTATTTCCAATAAGTCAGTTGCTTGCTCCATTGTTCCGGAGAATGGAGTTTATTTAGTCATCTTGCCCATGAGGCATGGTTCGCAAGCATCAAATGATTCATAATCAAGTGATTCCAAAAGCCCATCAACATGGAGTTTCTTCATGCCCTTTACACCAATATGACCTAAACGGAAGTTCCACATATAAGTTGCACTATCATTATTAACTTTGCATCTTTTGACTTCAATATTATGAATATGTGTATCGCTACGATCGAGATTCAATAAACCATTCACCTTGGGTGTATGACCTCATAAGGTTTTATTCATGTAAACAGAATAACAATTATTCCTTGTCTTAAGTGAATAACTGTATTGCAATAAACATGATCCAAACATATTATGCTCAACGCAAATACCAAATAACATTTATTTTAGGTTCAATACTAATACCGAAGGTAAAGGGAGTGTGCGATGGTGATCTTATCAACATTGGAATCACTTCCAACTCACATCATCACCTCGCCCTTAACTAGTCTTTGTTTATTTTGCAACTCCCGTTTCGAGTTACTACTCTGAGCAACCGAACCAGTATCAAATACTGAGGGGTTGCTATAAACACTAGTAAAGTACACATCAATAACATGCATATCAAATATACTTTTGTTCACTTTGCCATCCTTCTTATCCGCCAAGTATCTAGGGCAGTTCCACTTCCAATGACCATTTCCTTTGCAGTAGAAGCACTCAGTTCCAGGCTTGGGTCTAGCTTTGGGCTTCTTCATGGGAGCAGCAACTTGCTTGCTAGTCTTCTTTGAAGTTCCTCTTTCTTTCCCTTTGCCCTTTTCCTGAAACTAGTGGTCTTGTTAACCATCAACACTTGGTGCTATTTCTTGATTTCTACCTTCGCCGATTTCAGCATCGTGAAGAGCTTGGGAATTACTTTCGTCATCCCTTGCATATTATAGTTCATCACTAAGTTCTAGTAACTTAGTGATAGTGACTAGAGAACTTTGTCAATTACTATCTTATCTGGAAGATTAACTCCCACTTGATTCAAGCAATTGTAGTACCCGGAAAATCTCAGCATATGCTCACTGGTTGAGCTATTCTCCTCCATCCTGTAGGCAAAGTATTGTCAGCGGTCTCCTACCTCTCGACACAGGCATGAGTATGAAATACCAATTTCAACTCTTAGAACACCTTATATGCTCTGTAGCGTTCAAAAACATTTTTGAAGTCCCAGTTCTAAGCCGTAAAGCATGGTGCACTAAACTATTAAGTAGTCATCATACCGAGCTTTGTCAAACGTTCATAATGTCTGCATTTGCTCCTGCAATAGTTATGTCACCTAGCGGTGCATCAAGGACATAATTCTTCTATGCGGCAACGAGGATAATCCTCAGATCACAGATCCAATCCGCATCATTGCTACTATCATCTTTCAACATAGTTTTCTCTACGAACATATCATAAATAAAACGGGGAAGCTATACACGAGCAATTGATCTACAACATAGATATGCAAATACTATCAGGACTAAGTTCATGATAAATTAAAGTTCAATTAATCATATTACTTAAGAACTCCCACTTAGATAGACATCCCTCTAATCATCTAAGTGATCACGTGATCCATTTCAACTAAACCATGTCCGATCATCACGTCAGATGGAGTAGTCTTCAATGGTGAACATCTCTATGCTGATCATATCTACTATATGATTCACGTTCGACCTTTCGATCTCCAGTGTTCCGAGGCCATATCTACATATGCTAGGCTCGTTAAGTTTAACCCGAGTACTCTGCATGTGCAAAACTGACTTGCACCCGTTGTATGTGAGCGTAGAGCTTATCACACCCGATCATCACGTGGTGTCTCAGCACGAAGAACTGCCGCAACTGTGCATACTCAGGGAGAACACTTATACCTTGAAATTTTAGTAAGGGATCATCTCATAATGCTACCGACGTTACTAAGCAAAATAAGATGCATAAAAGATAAATATCACATGCAATCAAAATATGTGACATGGTATGGCCATCATCATCTTGTGCCTTTGATCTCCATCTCCAAAGTACCATCATGATCTCCATCATCACCGGCATGACACCATGATCTCTATCATCTTGATCTCTATCAACGTGTCGTCACATGGTCGTCTCGCCAACTATTGCTTTTGCAACTATTTCTATCGCATAGCGATAAAGTAAAGTAATTATATGGCGCTTGCATCTTATGCAATAAAGAGACAACCATAAGGCTTCTGTCAGTTGCCGATAACTTTAACAAAACATGATCATCTCATACAACAATTTATATATCATCACGTCTTGACCATATCACATCACAGCAAGCCCTGCAAAAACAAGTTAGACGTCCTCTACTTTGTTGTTGCAAGTTTTACGTAGCTGCTACGGGTTGAGCAAGAACCATTCTTACCTACGCATCAAAAACCACAACGCAGTATAGTGATTGTTTTTTGATCTTCAGAAAGAACCCTGTTCATTGAATCCGATCCAACTAAAGTTGGAGAAACTGACACCCACCAGCCACCTGTGTGCGAAGCACGTCGGTAGAACCAGTCTCACGTAAGCATACGCGTAATGTCGGTCTGAGCCGCTTCATCCAACAATACTGCTGAATCAAGAATCAACTAGTGACGGCAAGCAATATGTATATACCCACGCCCACAACTCCTTTGTGTTCTACTCGTGCATATAACATCTACGCGTAGACCTGGCTCTGATGCCACTGTTGGGGAATGCAGTAATTTCAAAAAAAATCCTACGCACACGCAAGATCTATCATGGTGATGCATAGCAACAAGAGGGGAAGAGTGTTGTCCACGTACCCTCGTAGACCATAAGCGGAAGCGTTATGACAACGCGGTTGATGTAGTCAAACGTCTTCACGATCCGGCCGATCCTAGCACCGAAGGTACGGCACCTCCGCGATCTGCACACGTTCAGCTCGGTGACGTTCCACGAACTCTAGATATAGCTGAGTGTCGAGGGAGAGCTTCATCAGCACGACGGCGTGATGACGGTGATGATGATGCTACCGGAACAGGGCTTCGCCTAAGCACCGCTACGTTATGACCGAGGTGGATTATGGTGGAGGGGGCACCGCACACTGCTGGAAATATGCCCTAGAGGCAATAATAAATTAGTTATTATTATATCATATTTCATTGTTCATGATGATCGTTTATTATCCATGCTAGAATTGTATTGATAGGAAACTCAGATACATGTGTGGATAAATAGACAACACCATATCCCTAGTAAGCCTCTAGTTGACTAGCTCGTTGATCAATAGATGGTTACGGTTTCCTGACCATGGACATTGGATGTCGTTGATAACGGGATCACATCATTAGGAGAATGATGTGATGGACAAGACCAAATCCTAAGCCTAGCACAAGATCGTGTAGTTCGTTTGCTAAAGCTTTTCTAATGTCAAGTATCATTTCCTTAGACCATGAGATTGTGCAACTCCCGGATACCGTAGGAGTGCTTTGGGTGTGCCAAACGTCAAAACGTAACTGGGTGGCTATAAAGGTACACTACAGGTATCTCCGCAAGTGTCTGTTGGGTTGGCACAAATCGAGACTGGGATTTGTCACTCCGTGTAAACGGAGAGGTATCTTTGGGCCCACTCGGTAGGACATCATCATAATGTGCACAATATGACCAAGGAGTTGATCACGGGATGATGTGTTATGGAACGAGTAAAGAGACTTGCCGGTAACGAGATTGAACAAGGTATCGGGATACCAACGATCGGATCTCGGGCAAGTACAATACCACTGGACAAAGGGAATTGTATACAGGATTGATTAAATCCTTGACATCGTGGTTCATCCGATGAGATCATCGTGGAGCATGTGGGAGCCAACATGGGTATCCAGATCCCGTTGTTGGTTATTGACCGGAGAGTTGTCTCGGCCATGTCTACATGACTCCCGAACCCGTAGGGTCTACACACTTAAGGTTCGATGACGCTAGGGTTATAGGGAAAGTATGTATGCGGTTACCGAATGTTGTTCGGAGTCCCGGATGAGATCCCGGACGTCACGAGGATTTCCGGAATGGTCCGGTTTTGGCCACCGGAAGTGTTCCGGGCATCACCGGTAGTGTACCGGGACCACCGGAGGGGTCCGGGGGTCCACCGGGAGGGGCCACCAGCCCCGGAGGCCTACATGGGCCAATAGTGGGAAGGGACCAGCCCCTAGGTGGGCTGGGGCGCCTCCGACCAAGGCCCAAGGCGCCTCCTAGAGGGAAGGGGGCAAACCCTAGGGCAGATGGGCCTTAAGGCCCACCCTAGGTGCGCCCCCCTCTCCCCCCCCCTTGGCCGCAACCCTAGATGGGTTTTGGGGCTGCCGCCACCCCTAGGGAGTGAACCCTAGATGGGGGCGCAGCCCCTCCCCTTCCCCTATATATACTTGAGGTATTGGGGGCTGCAACATACACGAGATCATGTCCCTCTTGGCGCAGCCCTACCTCTCTCCCTCCTCGTCTCTCGTAGTGCTTGGCGAAGCCTTGCTGGATTTTCGCGCTCCTCGACCACCACCACGCCGTCGTGCTGCTGCTGGACGGAGTCTTCCCCAACCTCTCCTTCTCCCCTTGCTAGATCAAGGCGTAGGAGACGTCACCGGGCTGCACGTGTGTTGAACGCGGAGGCGCCGTGGTTCGACGCTTAGATCGGAATCAACCGTGATCTGAATCGCTACGAGTACGACTCCTTCATCCGCGTTCTTGCAACGCTTCCGCTTAGCGATCTACAAGGGTATGTAGATGCACTCTCTTTCCCCTTGTTGCTAGATTACTCCATAGATTGATCTTGGTGATGCATAGAAAATTTTAAATTTCTGCTACGATCCCCAACAGTGCATCATGAGCTAGGTCTATGCGTAGTTTCTATGCACGAGTAGAACACAAAGCAGTTGTGGGCATCGATATTGTCAATTTACTTGCCGTTACTAGTCTTATCTTGATTCGGCGGCATCGTGGGATGAAGCGGCCCGGACCGACCTTACACGTACGCTTACGTGAGACTGGTTCCACCAACTGACATGCACTAGTTGCATAAGGTGGCTAGCGGGTGTCTGTCTCTCCCACTTTAGTCAGATCGGATTCGATGAAAAGGGTCCTTATGAAGGGTAAATAGAAATTGGCATATCACGTTGTGGTTTTCGCGTAGGTAAGAAACGTTCTTGCTAGAAACCTATAGCAGCCACGTAAAAACTTGCAACAACAATTAGAGGACGTCTAACTTGTTTTTGCAGCAGATGCCTTGTGATGTGATATGGCCAAAAGGATGTGATGAATGATATATGTGATGTATGATATTGATCATGTTCTTGTAATAGGAATCACGACTTGCATGTCGATGAGTATGACAACTGGCAGGAGCCATAGGAGTTGTCTTAATTTATTTATGACCTCCGTGTCAACATAAACGTCATGTAATTACTTCACTTTATTGCTAAAGCGTTAGCCATAGTAGTAGAAGTAATAGATGACGAGACAACTTCAAGAAGACACGATGATGGAGATCATGATGGTGGAGATCATGGTGTCATGCCGGTGACAATGATGATCACGGAGCCCCGAAGATGGAGATCAAAAGGAGCAAAATGATATTGGCCATATCATGCCACTATTTGATTGCATGTGATGTTTATCATGTTTCACATCTTATTTGCTTAGAACGACGGTAGCTTAAATAAGATGATCCCTCACCAAAATTTCAAGAAAAGTGTTCCCCCTAACTGTGCACCGTTGCGAAGGTTCGTTGTTTCGAAGCACCACGTGATGATCGGGTGTGATAGATTCTAACGTTCGAATACAACGGGTGTTGACGAGCCTAGCATGTACAGACATGGCCTCGGGACACATGCGAAACACTTAGGTTGACTTGACGAGCCTAGCATGTACAGACATGGCCTCAGAACACGGCAGACCGAAAGGTCGAACATGAGTCGTATAGAAGATACGATCAACATGAGATGTTCACCGTTGATGACTAGTCCATCACGTGATGATCGGACACGGCCTAGTCGATTCAGATCATGTTTCACTTAGATGACTAGATGGGATGTCTATCTGAGTGGGAGTTCATTAAATAATTTGATTAGATGAACTTAATTATCATGAACATAGTCTAAATTGCCTTTGCAGATATGTTGTAGATAAATAGCTCACGTTGTAGCTCCCTGTTTCAATACGTTCCTAGAGAAAGATTAAGTTGAAAGATATTGTAAGCAATGATGTGGACTAGGTCCGTAGTCCGAGGAGTGTCCTCACTGCTACACAGAAGGCTTACGTCTTTGATGCACCGCTCGATGTGCAAACCCCTACAACGTCGTCTGTGGATGTTGTGAACACCTGACAGACACATCCTAATGACTACTTGATAGTTTAGTGCACCATACTTTACGGCTTAGAATCGGGATTCCAATGACGTTTTGAACGCCATAGAACATATGAGATGTTCCAAGAGCTGAAATTGGGATTTCAGGCTCATGCCCGTGTTGAGAGGTGTGAGACCTCTGACAAGTTCTTTTGCCAACAAGATGGAGGAGAATAGCTCAGCTAGTGAGCATGTGCTCAGAATGTCTAGGTGCTACAATCACTTAAATCAAGTGGGAGTTAAACTTCCAGATAAGATAGTGATTGATAGAGTTCTCTAGCCACTATCACTAAGCTACTAGATCTTCGTGATGAACTATGACATGCAAGGGATGGAGTTGATCCCGGAGCTGTTCGCGGTGCTTAAGACCGCAAAAGGTAGAAATCAAGAAGGAGCATCAAGTGTTGATGGTTTAACAAGACCACTGGTTTCAAGAAGGGCAAGGGCTAGAAGGGAAACTTCATGGATGGCAAACCAGTTGCCTCTCCAGTGAAGGAACCCAAGGTTGAACCCAAACCCGAGACTAAGTGCTTCTATTGTAAGGGGAACGGTCACTAGTAGCGGAATTACCCCAAATGCATGGTAGATAAGAAGGCTGGAAACTTCAACAAAGTATATACGTGTTATTAATGTGTACCTCACTAGTACTCCTGGTAGCACCTGGGTATCAGATACCGGTTCAGTTGCTATTATTGGTGACTTGAAGCAAAAGCTACGGACGAAACGGAGACTGGCTAAGGGCGAGGTGACGATGTGTGTTGGAAGTGTTTCCAAAGTTGATGAGATCACCATCGCACACTCCATCCACCTTCGGGATTAGTATTGAACCTAGATAAATTTTATCAGGTGTCTACGTTGAGCATGAATATGATTAGATCATGTTCATTGCAATACGGTTATTCATTTAAGTTAGAGAATAATGGTTATTCTGTTTACATGAATAATACCTTTCATGGTCATGCACCCTATGTGAATAGTTCATTGAATCTCGGTCATGGTAATACACATGTTCATGCCAAAAGATGTAGAGTTAATAATGATAGTACCACTTTCTTGTGGCACTGCCGCTTAGGTCATATTGGCGTAAGATGCATGAAGAAACTCCATATCGATGGATGTTTGGAGTCACTTGATTTTGAATCGCTTGACACATGCGAGCCATGCCTCATGGGCAGGATGACTAAGACCCCGTTTTCAGGTACAATGAAACGGGCAAGTGACTTATTGGAAATCATACATGCTGATGCGTGTGATCCAATAAGAATTGAAGCGTGCGGTGGATATCGCTATTTTCTCATCTTCACTGACGATTTGAGTAGATATAGGTATATTTACTTATTGAAGCACAAGTCTGAAATGTTTGAAAGGTTCAAGCGATTTCAGAGTGAAGTTAAGAACCATCATAACAAGAAGATCAAATTCCTACGATCTGATCGATGAGAATTTCTGAGTTATGAGTTTGGCAATCACTTAAGACATTGTAGAATTGTTTCACAGTTGAAGCCACCTGGAACACCACTGGGTTATGGTGTGTCCGGACGTCGTAATCGAACCTTATGAGATATGGTGCGATCTATGATGTCTCTTACCGATCTACCATTTCATTTTGAGGTTATGCATTAGAGACAGCTGCATTCACTTTAGATAGGACACCATCTAAGTCCGTTGAGACGACGTCGTGTGAACATTGCTTTGGCAAGAAACCAAAGTTGTCATTTCTTAATGTTTGGGGCTGCGATGCTTAAGGCTTCAGCCGGAAAAGCTCGAACCCAAAGCAGACAAACACATCTTCATAGGATACCCAAAGGTGACAGTTGGGTACACCTTCTATCTCAGATCCGAGGGCAAATTGTTTTTCGCTAAGAACGGGTCCTTTCTCGAGAAGGAGTTTCTCTCGAAAGAATTGAGTGGGAGGAAGATAGAACTTGATGAGGTTGTCGAACCTTTACTTCAACCAGAGAGTGATGCAACATAGAAAGATGTTTTCTGTGGAGCCTACGTATGTTGAATAGGAAGTTAATGATAGTGATCATGAAGCTTCGGATCAAGTTGCTACCGAACCTCGTAGGTCGACAAGGATATGTACTACTCCTGAGTGGTACGGTAATCCTGTCTCAGATATCATGTTGTTGGACAACAATGAACCTACGAGCTATGGAGAAGTGATGGTGGGCCCGTATTCCGACAAATGGTTAGAAGACATGAAATCTGAGATAGGATCCATGTATCAGAACAAAGTATGGACTTTGGTGGACTTGCCCGATGATCGGCAAGCCATTGAGATAAATGGATCTTTAAGAAGAAGACGGATGTGGGTGGTAATGTTACCATCTATGAAGCTCGACTTGTGGGAAAGAGTCTTTTCACAAGTTCAAGGAGTTGACTACAATGAGAATTTCTCACCCGTAGCGATGCTTAAGTCCATCGGAATCATGTTAGCATTAGCTGTATTTTTCGATTATGAAATCTGACAGATGGATGTCAAAAACAAGTTTTCTTACCAGTTTTCGTAAGAAAGAGTTGTATGTGATACAATCAAAGTTTTGTCGATCCTAAGGATGCTAAAAGGTATGCTGGCTCCAGCGATCCTTCTATGGACTAGAGCAAGCATCTCGGAGTCAGAATATATGCTTTGGTAGAGTGATCAAAGCTTTTAGGTTTATACAATGTGTGCTAGAAACTTGTATTTACAAGAAAGTGAGTGGGAGCACTACAACATTTCTGATAAGTATATGTGGATGACATATTGTAGATCTGAAATAATGTAGAATTTCTGGAAAGCATAAACGGTTGTTTGAAGAGTGTTTTCAAAGGAAGACCTGGATAAAGCTGCTTAAAAATTGGGCATCAAGATCTATAGAGATAGATCAAGACGCCTGATGATACTTTCAAAGAATGCACACCTTGACATGTTTTTGAAGGAGTTCAAAATAGATCAGTCAAAGAAGGGGTTCTTACCTGAGTTGTAAGGTGTGAAGTTGAGTAAGACTCAAAGCTTGACCACGGCAGAAGAAAGAGGAAGGACGAAGGTCGTCCCCTATGCTCTTGTCATAGGCTCTATACGGTATGCCATGCTGAGTACCGCACCTGATGTGTGCCTTGCCACATGTCTGGCAAGAGGGTACAAAGGTGATCTAGGAATGGATCACCAGATAGCGGTCGAAATTATCCTTAGAGGAATAAGGAAATGTTTCTCGGTTATGGAGATGATAAAGAGTTCGACGTATAGAGTTACGTCGATGCAATCTTAACACCTATCCGGATAGCTCTGAGTAGAGATACCGGATACGTATAATGGAGCAACAATTTGGAATAGCTCCAAGTGGAATGTGGTGGCAGCATCTACGATATGACATAAAGTTTTGCGAAATACATAGGGATATGAATATGGCAAGACCCGTTGACTACAACCTCTCTCACAAGCATAACATGATCAAACCCAGAACTCATTGAGTGTTAAACACATAGTGATGTGAACTAGAGTATTGAGTCTAGTAAACTCTTTGGATGTTGGTCACATGGCGATGTGACCTGTGAGTGTTAATCACATGGCGATATGAACTAGATTATTGACTCTAGTGCAAGTGGGAGACTGTTGGAAATATGCCCTAGAGGCAATAATAAATTAGTTATTATTATATCATATTTCATTGTTCATGATGATCGTTTATTATCCATGCTAGAATTGTATTGATAGGAAACTCAGATACATGTGTGGATAAATAGACAACACATGGTTACGGTTGATCAATAGATGCTTACGGTTTCCTGACCATGGACATTGGATGTCGTTGATAACGGGATCACATCATTAGGAGAATGATGTGATGGACAAGACCCAATCCTAAGCCTAGCAAAAGATCAAGTAGTTCGTTTGCTAAAGCTTTTATAATGTCAAGTATCATTTCCTTAGACCATGAGATTGTGCAACTCCCGGATACCGTAGGAGTGCTTTGGGTGTGCCAAACGTCACAACATAACTGGGTGGCTATAAAGGTACACTACAGGTATCTCCGAAAGTGTCTGTTGGGTTGGCACGAATCAAGATTAGGATTTGTCACTCCATGTAAACAGAGAGGTATCTCTGGGCCCACTCGGTAGGACATCATCATAATGTGCACAATGTGACCAAGGAGTTAATCACCGGAAGATGTGTTACGGAACGAGTAAAGAGACTTGCCGGTAACGAGATTGAACAAGGTATCGGGATACCAACGATTGAATCTCGGGCAAGTACAATACCGCTGGACAAAGGGAATTGTATACGGGATTGATTAAATCCTTGACATCGTGGTTCATCCGATGAGATCATCATGGAGCATGTGGGAGCCAACATGGGTATCCAGATCCCGTTGTTGGTTATTGACCGGAGAGTTGTCTCGGCCATGTCTGCATGACTCCCGAACCCGTAGGGTCTACACACTTAAGGTTCGATGACGCTAGGGTTATAGGGAAAGTATGTACGCGGTTACCGAATGTTGTTCAGAGTCCCGGATGAGATCCCGGACGTCACAAGGAGTTTCGGAATGGTCCGGAGGTAAAGATTAATATATAGGAAGTATGGTTTGGGCCACCGGAAGTGTTCCGGGCATCACCGGTAGTGTACCGGGACCACCGGAGGGGTCCGGGGGTCCACTGGGAGGGGCCACCAGCCCCGGAGGCCTACATGGGCCAATAGTGGGAAGGGTCCAGCCCCTAGGTGGGCCAGGGAGCCTCCCACCAAGGCCCAAGGTGCCTCCTAGAGGGGAAGGGGGCAAACCCTAGGGCAGATGGGCCTTAAGGCCCACCCTAGGTGCGCCCCCCTCTCTCCCCCCTTGGCCGCAACCCTAGATGGGCTTTGGGGCTGCCGCCACCCCTAGGGAGGGAACCCTAGATGGGGGCGCAGCCCCTCCCCTTCCCCTATATATACTTGAGGTATTGGGGGCTACAACATACACAAGATCATCTCCCTCTTGGCGCAGCCCTACCTCTCTCCCTCCTTGTCTCTCGTAGTGCTTGGGGAAGCCCTGCTGGAGTTCTGCGCTCCTCCACCACCACCATGTCGTCGTGCTGCTGCTGGACGGAGTCTTCCCCAACCTCTGCTTCTCCCCTTGCTGGATCAAGGCGTAGGAAACGTCACCGGGCTGCACGTGTGTTGAACGCGGAGGCGCCGTGGTTCGACGCTTATATCGGAATCAACCGCGATCTGAATCGCTACGAGTACGACTCCTTCATCCGCGTTCTTGCAACGCTTCCGCTTAGCGATCTACAAGGGTATGTAGATGCACTCTCCTTCCCCTTGTTGCTAGATTACTCCATAGATTGATCTTGGTGATGCGTAGAAAATTTTAAATTTCTGCTACGATCCCCAAGACACACAGCTAAGGGATCAATGATCAACTTGTGTGTCTATGGGGTGCCCCCCTCCCCTGTATATAAAGGAGTGGAGGGGGGAGGGCCGGCCCTCTATGGCTCTCCCTGGAGGAGTCCTACTCCCACCTTGAGTAGGATTCCCCCATTCCCTAGTTGGACTATGAGAGAAGGAAGGGGAAGAGAGGGAGGAAGGAAAGGGGGCGCCGCCCCCCTTCCTAGTCCAATTCAGACCAGAGGGGGAGGGGGCACACGGCCTACCCTGGCTTCCTCTCTCTCTCTACTAAAGCCCATTAGGGCCCATATACTCCTCGGGGTGTTCCAGTAACCCCCTGGTACTCCGGTATATGTCTGAACTCACTCGGAACCATTCCAATGTCCAAACGTAGGCTTCCAATATATCGATCTTTATGTCTCGACCATTTTGAGACTCCTCGTCATGTCCGTGATCATATCCGGGACTCCAAACTACCTTCGGTACATCAAAACACATAAACTCATAATACCGATCGTCACCGAACGTTAAGCGTGCGGACCCTACGGGTTCGAGAACTATGTAGACATGACCAAGACACATCTCCGGTCAATAACCAATAGCGGAACCTAGATGTTCATATTGGCTCCCACATATTCTACGAAGATCTTTATCGATCAAACCGCATAACAACATACGTTGTTCCCTTTGTCATCGGTTACTTGCCCGAGATTCGATCGTCGGTATCTCAATACCTAGTTCAATCTCGTTACCAGCAAGTATCTTTACTCGTTCCGTAATGCATCATCCCGCAACTAACTCATTAGTCACATTGCTTGCAAGGCTCATAGTGATGTGCATTTCTGAGAGGGGCCAGAGATACCTCTCCGATACTCGGAGTGACAAATCCTAATCTCGATCTATGCCAACTCAACAAACACCATCAAAGACACCTGTAGAGCATCTTTATAGTCACCCAGTTACGTTGTGATGTTTGATAGCACACTAAGTGTTCCTCCGGTATTCGGGAGTTGCATGATCTCATAGTCATAGGAACATGTATAAGTTATGGAGAAAGCAATAGCAACAAACTAAATGATCATCGTGCTAAGTTAACGGATGGGTCAAGTCAATCACATCATTCTCTAATGATGTGATCCCGTTCATCAAATGACAACTATTGTCCATGGCTAGGAAACTTAACCATCTTTGATTAATGAGCTAGTCAAGTAGATGCATACTAGTGACACTCTGTTTGTCTATGTATTCACACATGTATCAAGTTTTCGGTTAATACAATTCTAGCATGAATAATAAACATTTATCATGATATAAGGAAATATAAATAATAACTTTATTATTGCCTCTAGGGCATATTTCCTTCACAAGCGCCACCCAGCCCCAAGGTTCCCAAAGCGGCGCCTTCAAGAAGGGAACTGCGCCGTGAGCGTCGTCGCCGCCCAACAAAGTTAGGGCTTTCGCCCAGGAGACCTTGGGGAAGGGGAAGTGAGGGGATCAGTCCATACCGACGCCTCCAAGAAGGGGAACGACGCCCTCAAGCATCGCCGTCGACGCAGTCGGCCATGACCGGCCAGGGATTTCGCCCGAACTAGATCCCCGCCACCAGCAGCGCCTCCTGTACAGAACCGGCAACCCAAGGAAGCGCGACCCGACGAGGCTAGCCCGCACGCTGAATAGGGGGGTGGGGAGGCGCCAGATCGCGCGCACCGACCACCGCAGAAATCACTGCCGGCCGCCAACGACCACTGGATCCCGCTGCCCGCGTGGCCTGGACGCTAGATCCACTGCCCGCACGGCTGCTAGCCGGTCGTGCCTTGCCAATGGAGCCGCCGCTCCAGATCCGAGGTTCCCCACATAGAGGCAGGGCAACCGAGGCCCCGCCGCCACCATCCTTGGCTCCCCGGGCTTGCCCGACGGCTGCCTCAGGCGGCAGCGAGGAAGGGAAGAGGAGGAGGGGCGGCTAGGGTTGGAAGGGAGGGAGGAGGACCGGCGGCTCCTACCCGAACTCTAAAAATGGGAGAGATTTTCACTTCCCGGCCTCTGCACTAACCAAGGATGCATATGGCCATTTTAGTATGAGTACCAAGGTAAACATGGTCCTTAGAATTTTTAAATGAGTATCTAGATATTTCTTGATGAGAACTTTCATCACACACCAAGCTTGATCCTCAATAAACGGGAAAACCCCTGTGCATCACCTGTCAATTCTAGGAATTGAACTCGGGTCGCTAGGCTACACAACCGCATGCCCAACCACTGAGCCAAGGCTCTCTTGTGCACGAGTGGTTGAAGTGGGTATTTTTTTAATCAATACATATGCAGACGCTCATACATTCAAACAAACGCACGCACATACACACTGCTCTTGTGAGCACTTTCGAGAGACTAGACCGGCACATCCTCTTCAGATTGACGGAGTCGCTACACACATCTTCTTAGTTGATGAGAACATCTCTTTTCACTGACACTAGTGCAGAACCGGGCAATAGCACCGGTTCGTAAGGCCCTTTAGTGCCGGTTTCATAACCGGCACTAAAGTGTGGTCACTAAAGGCCACCCCTTTAGTACCGGTTCAGCACGAACCGGTGCTAAAGGGCAACCACGTGGCACGAGCCAGCTCCGGGGGCCGGGAGCCCTTTAGTACCGGTTGGTAACACCAACCGGTACTAAAATGTTTGGGGGGTTTTTGGTTTTATGATTTCTTTTTCATTTAATTTTGTGTTTTCCATTTTAGTTCTTTTTTGTTTGCTGGTATTTTACGATACTACACATTGTACACGTTATGCATTTATATATATATATAAATAGAATTTCTAGTAGAACCAATCATATATATATCATCAATGTCTCACAAACCACCATATTAATTCACACATACACACATGTATAGCTATATATAATTTCTCCTACATATGCATGTTGCCTTCGGAGCCAGTGGCATTAGCCTAATTGGTGCCTTCGGAGCACGATGACAATTGGAAGTGGTTCATGACCTGGTCGATGGGGGCGGTAGCGGATAATAGTATTCTCCCTTTGGATTTATGACCTGGTCGAGCAAAAATCCCGCTATTTCCTCTTGAAGTGCTTCTAAGCGCTCCGTTTCTAGGAGCTTGTCCCGCACCTCTTTGAACTGTTAAGAAGGAGATCAATATGCATGTGTATTAGTTGTGTGACTAGATATCGATAATGGTGTAAAAATTGTGAATAGTGTTCTGACAAGCGTACCCATTCCTGTCTTTGAGATCTGCTCCTTTCGGACGCCATCATGCGAATGTTCTCGCAAACGCAGAATGCACACAGATTAGTCCCATGCGCCTGCTTCAGGACCTTTATTACGAGAATGGAATTTAATTTGATCAGATAATAACTAATCAAGCATGATAATTAAAGAGATGGCAGCTAGCTAGCTAGCTAGTACTACTTAATTACTTACCTTGGGTCGAAACCATTTCAGCTGTCATTTCCATTCGCCTTCCGTGACACTGATGAACCTTGCCCAAGCCCTGCCCGCCGACAAAGAAAATGAATAAAGGGGTTATTAAATAGTTCATATCATGAAATGACGAACTAAATAGGCCGAGATATATAGTTAATAATGATTGAAATTACCTGTTGACTATCCCAAACAAGATGTTATAGTCACTATTTGCTTTGAATAGTGAGTCCAGTATTTGAACTGTTCCGGCGTCAACTTTAATGATACACAAGATCCAGTGAAATCTGCATGCACACACGTTTGCATGTCTTAATTAAGCGGGCATATGTAAGCAAAAACATGTAGCTAGCTAGTAGGCAAAACAGAGAATTTGTAGTACAAGAAAGTGTGACTCACTGGAAGTTGTAAGGAAGTAGTATATCTTCATTGTATTTGAGGCGCTTCAAGAACTCTAGCATGCTGTCCTCTACCTGCTTTTCATGATGCTTGTTTATTGTCCATGTGTATTCATTAACGGTGTTTGGGTCAATGAACCCAATGCCATAGCGTCCACCTTTTCTCATTTCATACATCTTCATCCTGCATAATACCACAGAAAAGAATATAGTGAGGATAATTACAGGTAATGATTGATCAAAAGGATCACTACAGCTAACTTGAGACTTAAATTACAGAAAGAAATCACTTACAGACAATAGCAACTGACGATAGATTTCTCGAGTGCGTCTTGATTGTATAACTGAAACAGTTCAGAATACTCAACGGTCACAGGTTTCTCATGGTAGTAATGATCCTTCTTGACTTGCACCATGAGGGACTCTCGATCGGATCTCTTGGTAATGTCCATGTACCATTTATGCAATTCATACATTCTCGTTGGGAGCTTCTTGACCTCTTCTGGCTTGACCAAAGGTTGGCCCTGGGCATATTTCCGTTTTATTTCCTCCTCTGTAAGCACAGGCATGTCCTCGATCTCGAGGAGTTGTCCAACAGTGATTTTGAGAGTTTTAGCCTGCATTATATGCTCCTGGTTATTACCACATCGCCCACCTCGGGAACGTAAACTGTTTGGCCACAATAATATTGGGCGCGCGTACTGTCACGTGTTGTTGGCGGCACAACAAGCGGGGGGATCGATTGCGCCGCCTGTTCTCCCAGCTGGGCAACGGTTTTCCCGCATTTTTTGACAGCTGCTTGTTGTTTGCTCGAGCTCGATGTAACTTCCTAATCTAGCGCTCATAGTCTGTGTCAACAGGCTTAGGAGCTGGTGGTTGAGCCATACGAATGAAGTGGTCAACTACTTCCACAGGCAGTTTCTCCCTTGGCGGCGGTGGCGGTTTCGGTCCAAAATGGGCGTCGACTTCTGCCCGCACTATGGCATTGGTTTGCTCCTCGGTCCTGTCGTAAGCCCTCCCAGGAAGAGGAGTAGTGAGTTTTGGACCATATTTATATCGCTTGCCTCCGCCTGTACTTCCTGTACTATGACCTCGACTCGTACCGCTATGCACCATAGCTGCAGGGTGTCTCTTCTGCGATTGCTGAGGCGGCGGAGACGGCTGACGGGGCTGAGTTGGACGAGGAGGAGTGGCCTGAAGCTGTGTCGTACTTGCAGTGGCCTGAGGTTGTGCCGGATTTGGAGGAGGAGTGGACGTCTGACGCTGTGTCGGACTTGGAGGAGGAGTGGCCTGACACTTTGCCGGACTTGGAGGAGGAGGAGTGGCCTCACGCGTTGGTGGACTTGGAGGAGCGGGAGTCTGCTGACTCGGTGGCGGATTTCGACGAGGAGTCGGGTGACGCGGTGTCGGTGGCCTTTGAAAGCTGATGCAATCCTTTCTCCATAGGATGATACGATGTTTGGCATCTCCGAGTGTGTGCTCCTCGTCACCTCCAGGAATGTCAAGCTCTAGCCCCGAATATTGGTCCACCACCTCATCAACCATGACACGAGCATAGCCTGCTGGAATCGGGTTGCAATGGAAGGTTGCATCGGGGGAATTTGTATAAGCAATGTTGTCCGCCACCTTCAAGGATATGTTCTTAATTTTGAAGTGTAGCTCGCAGTTAGTCTTCTCCGCGATATCATCCACGGGGTATCTATCCAGCATTGCGTCAAACAGGGCGGAACCCACGCTGCTTCTCGGCATGGATGGGGCGGTGGTATCCAATGCTGGATCATCCGCTAGCTGCTGCAGCTGCTGAGACCCCCTTTGCTGGCTAAGTGAGTCGATTTGCTCCTGCTGCTGCTGGAATTTGATTGCCAAGTCCGTGTGTACTGATTCTAGGCCTTGAAGGCGTTCATAGTCGAGCTTCCTCTGCTCCTCCTCCATCTTCCTCTTCTTCTCCTCCGCAATCTTCTTTCTCGCACGGTTCTGTAGTCGGCGTTCCAGTCCGAAAACCCCTCATACCACAGAATAGCACCCATGCCTCGTGTTCTTCCCGGGTGTTCAGGATTTCCCA
Source organism: Triticum urartu (assembly GCF_056163025.1). NCBI lineage: Eukaryota > Viridiplantae > Streptophyta > Magnoliopsida > Poales > Poaceae > Triticum > Triticum urartu. The sequence continues at coordinate 28,606,844 of NC_141877.1, forward strand.
GGGCACGCGTAAGCTCGTCGTTCTCTCTGTTGGGCTCGAACAACCCGGATCGAGCCACTTCTATTGCAACAAGTAGCTTATCTTCGGCTCCGCCCAGACATGCCTTCTTGGAAACTTTGCCCATCTTCGGGTCCAACTCCCCCCCCCCCCATGCGCATAGAACCAAGTCCTGCACCTGGGGGGCCAGCTCAATGTTTCTGGAGTGACACTTGCATCCAGCATCTCTTTCTCAGACTTATCCCACTTAGGCATTCCCACCGCATAGCCACCTGGCCCCAGCTTATGGAACTTATCCTTTTTTGCGGCATTGGCCTTGTTTATTCTTGACCGTTCCTCAGATAATTCTGAATCCTTGAATTTCATGAAATCGTCCCAATAAGCACTTTGATTCTCTAGTGTTCCCTCGAATACTGGAGTCTTCCTTCCTCCCTTGACGTACTTGTCCCATTCACGATTCTTGTGGTTCTTGAATGCAACCGCCATCTTCCTAAGAGCAGCGTCCTTGACTTTCTGCACATCTGCTTCTGTGAAATGATCTGGTAGGGTGAAATGTTCCATGAGAGTATCCCAAAGCAGACATTTTTGTCTGTCGTCGACAAAAGTAAGATCTGGACGTGGCTTTGCTGGCTTTCTCCATTCTTGAAGGGAGATCGGGAGTTGGTCCTTCACAAGAACTGCGCACTGACGAACGAACTTGTCCGCAATCTTCTTAGGTGCTAATGGTTCGCCATTACGTTTGATTGCCTCGATATTATACTTTACGCCCTGCTTCAACTTTTTGTTCGGGCCTCATTTCGTCCTGTTGCCTGAAGATTTGCTCGATCCGGATGGCTGAAAGAAGAAAGATCGATTCGTTAATATATCTTCAACTCATTTAAAACATGTGATGATCACCAGATGCCTGCTTATATAAATATATATACCTCTCCGGTGTTGTCATAATCATAGTTCATGACTTCATCAATTCGGTCGTCACGATCGAATATCATATCACCCTCTCCGGTGTTGTTTAGAAATTCGGAGCCATCATAATCTTCTTCATTCTGATCATCATCTGGCCCGCGTATTATATCGAACATGGTCTGTTCTCCCTCTCTGTTGGTATTGTCCGCCATAGCTTTTATTTAACTATGCCAAAAGAAATATAAAACAATTTAGTATTCAAATTACATGGTCTCGAATAATAGATATAATCTCAAATACATCGTCTCGAATAATAGATATAATCTCGAATACATCGTCTCGAATAATAGATATAATCTCGAATACATCGTCTCGAATAATAGATATAATCTCGAATACATCGTCTCGAATAATATATAATCTCGAATACATCGTCTTGAATATTATATATCGAGTACATCACTGGCTAGGTAGCTAATAAAGATCGAATACTACAGAAGAATCTAGGACACTCGCGGTTCCTGCGGCGCGGGCGGTGGACACCCAAAGAGAAGGAACCCTCACAGGATCATAGCTGAAGTGAGATCCCTGATGAAACTGCCAGGTATTGGAGAACCTGCTGCCCTCTAACGCAACCATGTAGCGATGGACGTGTTCGTCCTCCTCCGTGACACGGCGACGTACCACCTCCGCCGGGGCCGGCTCCCTCCGCACCGAAACTGGCCCACGCGAACGCCACCAAATGAGATCAGGGTCGACGACGGGACCCGGGGCCGGGTTCCTCATCAACCGGCGTGCCCCTCCAGGCAGCACCTCCCAGTGCCAGCCCGGCGGAGCCCAGTCCCGGACATGGGTCAGTCGGACGTCGTCGCGGACGGGTCGACGGCGAGGATGCAGGCCGGGCATCGTCGAGAACAAATACTAGCTATATGCCCGCAAAAAGTAACATTTTTTAATGATTGGATTTTGATAACTAAAATTTCTAACATTTCTATATAACTAACATTTCTATAACATTTCTAATATTTCTAGAACTAAAAAAAGAAAAATTTCTAACTTTTTTATAACTATTTCTATAACTAAAAAATAGAAAAATTTCTAACAATTCTAACATTTCTAACTATTCTAACATTTCTAACTATTTCTAAAAAAACAGAAAAATTTCTAACAATTTCTAAAAAACAGAGAAATTTCTAACAATTCTAACTTTTTTATAACTATTTCTATAACTAAAAAACAGAAAAATTTCTAACAGTCCTAACATTTCTAACTAATCTAACAATTCTAACATTTCTAACTATTCTAACAATTCTAACATTTCTAACTATTTCTAAAAAACAGAAAAATTTCTAACAATTTCTAAAAAACACAAAAATTCCTAACTATTTGTATAACTAAAAAACAAAAAATGTATGTGTGTGTGTGTGCTCACCGGCGAGGCGAGAGGCGACGGGGGGCGGCGACGAGGACGGCGACGGGCACGGCGACGACGGGGATGACGATGACGGGGACAGGGACGGGGCGGTGATGACGGGGACGGGGACGTACGGGCCGGGGCGGCGACGACGACGGGGACGTACGGGGCGGCGACGACGGGGACGGGGACGACGCGGGACGGGGCGGCGGTGACGACGGAGACGACGGGGACGGGGACGACGGGGCGGCGACGACGGGGACGGGGCGGCGACGGGGGCGGCGACGAGGGATGGAGACGTACGGGGGGCACGGCGGGCGACGGTGCAGAGGAGAAGAAGCAGATGAGAAACTGAAATTTTCGTAAGTGTTGTTTATATAGGAGGGGCCTTTAGTACCGGTTGGAGCCACCAACCGGTACTAAAGGCCTGTTTTGGCCAGGCCAAGCGGCGGAAGCGACCCCCTTTAGTACCGGGTGGTGGCTCCAACCGGTACTAAAGCCCCCCCCCCCTTTAGTACCGGTTGGTGCCACGACCCGGTACTAAAGGAGGTGCGCTGGCGCAGGTGCGGTGCGGCAAGTTTAGTCCCACCTCGCTAGCCGAGGGGCGACCGCACTGGTTTATAAACCCCCGTGCGGTAGCTCTCTCGAGCTCCTCCCCAAAGCAGGCCTACTGGGCCTACATGTTCTGTGCTGCCCTGTTGGCCTACTGGGCCTTTGCGGGCCTGCATCCTGGCCCAACAACAGGTTGGGTTTCTAGTCGTATGCCGGCCGCTTTGGCCTAGTAGGCGGGCTTTTTTTATTTTTTGCTTTATTTATTTTTGAGTTGTTTTTTTGTGTATTTAGAGTTTCTTTGTGAATATTTTTGCTTTAGGTACAAAAAATTACAAACTTTCTGTTAGTTCCCGTAGTTTTCAAATTTGAATAGTTTAGATTTTGAATTATTTGAAATTAGTGTGAATCACTAGTTTGTGAATAACTTAACTTTAAAAATCAGTAAAGGCATGAAAGAATTTGTTTGCACATAAAATTTATTCGCGTTTCAAATGCCAAAACACATAATTAACTACCCTAACTATTACAGAGATTCCCTTCTAGGTGTGAAACACAGAAGAAAATGATGATAGTGAAGCCGATCACATCCCAGATCTTTGGGTGTGAAACTTTTTCTTCGCGTGTGTCCCTTTGCGCCGTAACCATGGAAAATCTTCATCATTTAACGGGATGCTCGGGTCAATATTCACTGTGAATGGAGCAATTTCATCAAACTTTTCATAATCTTCTGACTTGTCTGTCTTGTCATCCACTCCCACGATGTTTCTCTTCCCAAAAAGAACTATGTGCCACTTTGGCTCATCGTACGATGCATTCGCTTCCTTATCTTTTCTTTTCTTGGCTTGGTAGACATGTCCTTCACATAGAAAACCTGTGCCACATCATTGGCTAGGACGAATGGTTCGTCTGCATACGCAAGATTGTTGAGATCCACTGCTGTCATTCCGTACTGCGGGTCTTCCGTTACCCCGCCTCGTGTCATATTGACCCATTTGCACCGAAACAAAGGGACCTTCAAACCACGTCGATAGTCAAGTTCCCATATGTCCTGTATATAACCATAATATGTTTCCTTTCCCGTCTTGGTTTCTGCATCAAAGCGGACACCACTGTTTTGGTTGGTGCTCTTCTTATCTTGGGCGATCATGTAAAATGTATTACCATTTATCTCGTACCCTTTGAAAGTCATTATATTCAGAGATGGTAACTGGGACAGCAAGTACAGGTCATCTTCAATAGAGGTGTCATGCATGGTACGTGTCTGCAACCAGCTGGCAAAACTCCTGATTTGTTCACGTGTAATCCAGTCATCAGACCGCTCCGAGTGTTTGGAGCGTAGCAAATTCTTGTGTTCATGCATATACGGAGCCACCAAGGCGGAATTCTGTAGAACTGTGTAGTGTGCTTCAGTGAGAGAATGTTCGTCCATACATATTATTTGTTCCCCTCCTAGCGTGCCTTTTCCATCCAGTCTGCCCTTATGCCGCGATTCAGGAACACCAATCAGCTTAAGGTCAGGAATAAAGTCAATACAAAACTCAATGACCTCCTCATTTTTACGGCCCTTGGAGATGCTTCCTTCTGGCCTAGCACGGTTGTGAACATATTTCTTTAGGACTCCCATGAACCTCTCAAAGGGGAACATATTGTGTAGAAATACAAGACCCAAAACGTTAATCTCTTCGCATAGGTGAACTAGGACGTGCGTCATGATGTTGAAGAAGGATGGTGGGAACACCAACTCGAAACTGACAAGACATTGCACCAAATCATTCTCTAACCTTGGTATGATTTCTGGATCGATTACCTTCTGAGAGATTGCATTGAGAAATGCACATAGCTTCACAATGGCTAATCGAACGTTTTCCGGTAGAAGCCCCCTCAATGCAACTGGAAGCAGTTGCGTCATAATCACGTGGCAGTCATGAGACTTTAGGTTCTGGAATTTTTTCTCTACCATGTTTATTATTCCATTTATATTCGACGAGAAGCCAGACGGTACCTTAATACTGAGCAGGCATTCAAAGAAGATTTCCTTCTCTTCTTTGGTAAGAGCGTAGCTTGCATGACCCTGATGTATGCCGTCTTTTCCATGCATACGTTGCTGGTCCTCTCGTGCCTCAGGTGTATCTTTTGTCTTCCCATACACGCCCAAGAAGCCAAGCAGGGTCACACAAAGATTCTTCGTCACGTGCATCACGTCGATTGCGGAGCGGACCTCTAGGTCTTTCCAATAGGGCAGGTCCCAAAATATAGATTTCTTCTTCCACATGGGTGCGCGTCCGTCAGCGTCATTCGGAACAGGTTGTCCACCAGGACCCTTTCCAAAGACCACCTTCAAATCCTTGACCATATCATGTACATCAGCACCAGTACGGTGGCAAGGCTTCGTTCGGTGATCTGCCTCACCTTTGAAATGCTTGCCTTTCTTTCTTACGGGATGCCTGCTCGGAAGAAATCGACGATGTCCCAGGTACACATTCTTCTTACAATTAGCCAAATATATACTGTCGGTATCGTCCAAACAGTGCGTGCATGCGCGGTATCCCTTGTTTGTCTGTCCTGAAAGGTTACTGAGAGCAAGCCAATCATTGATGGTCACGAACAGCAACGCCTTTAGGTCAAATTCTTCCCCCATGTGCTCATCCCACGCACGTACACCTGTTCCATTCCACAGTTGTAAGAGATCTTCAACTAATGGCCTTAGGTACACATCAATGTCGTTGCCGGGTTGCTTAGGGCCTTGGATGAGCACTGGCATCATAATGAACTTCTGCTTCATGCACAACCAAGGAGGAAGGTTATACAAACATAGAGTCACAGGCCAGGTGCCATGGTTGCTGCTCTGCTCCCCAAAAGGATTAATGCCATCTGCGCTTAGACCAAACCATACGCTCCTTGCGTCATCTGCAAACTCCTTCCCGTACTTTCTTTCGATTTTTCTCCACTGCGACCCATCAGCGGGTACTCTTAACTTTCCGTCTTTCTTACGGTCTTCTCTGTGCCATCGCATCGCCTTGGCATGCTCTTTGTTTTGGAACAAATGTTTCAACCGTGGTATTATAGGAGCATACCACATCACCTTGGCAGGAATCTTCTTCCTGGGGCGCTCGCCCTCGACATCACCAGGGTCATCGCGGCTGATCTTATAGCGCAATGCACCACATACCGGGCAAGCGTTCAAATCCTCGTACTCACCGCGGTAGAGGATGCAATCATTAGGGCATGCATGTATCTTCTGCACCTCTAACCCTAGAGGGCAGACAGCCTTCTTTGCTTCGTACGTACTCTCGGGCAATTCGTTGTCCTTTGGAAGCATATCCTTTATCATTACCAGCAACTTTCCAAATCCCTTGTCAGATACACCATTCTCTGTCTTCCATTGCAGCAATTCCAGTGTGGTGCCCAGCTTTTTCTTGTCACCTACGCAATTCGGGTACAAAAATTTTTTGTGATCCTCTAACATGCGCTGCAACTTCTTCTTCTCCAAATCACTTGCGCAGTTTCTCTTTGCATCGGCAATGGCCCGACCTAGATCATCAACGGGCTCATCTGATGCCTCTTCTTCAGCTTCTTCCCGCATTGCCGGCTCAGCTTCTTCCCGCATTACCGGCTCAGCTTCTTCCCCCATTGTTGTATCATCGTATTCAGGGAACCCATGGCCAGGATAGCTGTCGTCGTCCTCTTCTTCTTCATTGTCTTCCATCATAACCCCTCTTTCTCCGTGCTTGGTCCAAACATTATAGTGGGGCATGAAACCGGACTTAAACAGGTGGACGTGAATGGTTCTTGACGTAGAGTAATTGTGACCATTCTTACAGCGAGCACATGGACAAGGCATAAAACCATCCACCCACTTGTTTGCCTCAGCCGCAAGCAAAAAAGTATGCACGCCCTCAACGAACTGGGGAGAGCATCGGTCATCGTACATCCATTGCCGGCTCATCTTCATTACACAACACCGAATAGACCAAATTAATACAAGTTCATACATAAAGTTCATACAACACTTAAATGCAACAAACAAATAACTCTCTAGCTAAAGCATTTAAATGCAACAACAAATACGATCAAGATCGCAACTAAGGTAACAATGGATCCAACAACATAATGATACCAAGCCTCACTATCGATGGCATATTTTCTAATCTTTCTAATCTTCAAGCGCATTTTCTTCATCTTGATCTTGTGATCATCGATGACATCGGCAACATGCAACTCCAATTCCATCTTCTCCCCCTCAATTCTTTTCAATTTTCTTTCAAGTACTCGTTTTCTCTTTCAACTAAATTTAACCTCTCGACAATAGGGTCGGTTGGAATTTCCGGTTCACATACCTCTTAGAAAAAATTTCTATGTCAACTTAATGGGCATAATTTGTCATAAACACGAAATGCAACTAGTTTTAAAAGAGAATATATATACCACATCCGAATCATAACAAGGACGAGGGCCGACGGGGACGGATATCAAAACCATGGCACTATATGTATAATAAACAACGTACCGGTAAGATAATTATACGAGTAACTATATATCCGAATCACACAAACATCAATTTTTATATAAAATTTCATGAACAAGAGGCTCACCACAAGGTGGTGCCGGCGACGGGACGGTGCGGGCGATCGACGGTGGTTAGGACGGAGATTTAGAAGGCACTAAGTAAACCACACCTACATATGCAAACTAAGTGTTATTTTTAACCTCAAATTGCATATAAATCAAATACTAGCACATATATATATATATATATATATCCTCCCAAATTACTAAACTCACAAATTAATCACTATATAAAGCATTGCAAGAGCTAATCTAGCAATGAGAGATGAAAGGACAAAGTTGCTAACCTTTGTGATCATTTGAATGGATGGGGGCCTTCAAATCTTGATAAATTTTGGGCAAAATGTGTGATGAGCTCGAGAGGAAGAGGGGAAGAACAGAGAGGAGAGGGGAAAGGGGAAGAACAGAGCGAGCTCGGGTGGACGAAGGGTTTATGTAGGACGACCTTTAGTACCGGTTCGTGTCAAGAACCGGTACTAAAGGGGCTGGAGGGGCCCCAGTCTGACAACATCCTGCCACCACTCTCATTAGTACCGGTTCGTGGCACGAACCGGTGCTAAAGGTTCGCCACGAACCGGTACTAATGAAAGCGGCCCGGCTAACCGTTGAAACCGGCACTAATGTATACATTAGTGGCGGCTCAAATACAAACCGGCACTAATGTGCTTCATGTTTGACCCTTTTTCTACTAGTGTGAACACACATCATCGAAAGATATGGAATAAATTCAGGAAAATACAATCAATAATGCCAGGTCTGGAACTTAAACCTTAAGTTCGTATAGTACTCTGACCACGTGAGCATACAGTCCATGCATAGGCTTATAACTAATCAATTCGTCTGTAGCCCAGCCGGATGCAATCCATGCAGACGCATGGCTGCTGCCTGCCGGTCGCAGGCACGGTAACGGCGGTGTCGTTCATCGGAAGTGCAGAAGACGGGGCAGGGACCGGTTTTGATCTGGGGGCCGGGCGGCCGGCAGTTGGACCTGCCGGAGCTTAATGCCATGTGCCTCCTTGACTGTAGCACTGCGCGGAGATCTGGACCTGAGCCTGACCAGCCGGATCTGTACGTGCCAGTTTAACTCATGGAAGAAACTACGTACGTATAGTTACTACTGACATATAAGACGATCGTGGATTGGAGCGTGCGCTTGCAGGCCACCTACTCGCTGCTGCTCATTTCAATTCACCTTTTCTGGCTCTGATGCTGGCCGGTGCTGTCTAATCCAGTTTCGGTTGCTGCTAGCTTAATTATTGTTTGTTGTGGACCAGCACGTACTGTACTACTCCCTTCTATCTATATTTAATCCTTTCGTTCTAAAATAAGCGACTCAACTTTCTACTAGTTTTAATACAAAGTTAGTATAAACTTGAGTTGCTTATTTTGAGACGAAGAGAGTACTTGTCACTCATAGAGATGTATCATGTATCTTTCACTACTCGAATCTTTCCGGTGCATGAACGTAGGTTCCACCTCTACATGATATGTGCAGCCACCCCGGGTAGAAGAAGAATACTCCATTTGTCCATAGATTCAAGGCGTATTCGGTTGTTCCCCAACAAAAAAGGCGTATTCGGTTGTTCACAGTCTGCCTTGGATGACTTTGACTATAGTTTTTACCTACAGAAATAGTTTTAAAAAATATAACACTAAGTAATTTTGCAACACAGATATATACATCGATGATATTATTTAATTATTTTTGCGGGGAAGCCATGGTATTATTGTTGCATCACCGACACCATCCACCTCCCGCACTGGCTGGCGGAGGGCCGTGACCGAAGCTTGATGCCACCTTTGGACCTCCGAATCACCATTGGAGCCAAAGAAATGTTGTTGATGCATCGACCAGAAAGTCATCAGTCGGAGCTAAAAGAAGTCGGTAACAAAGATCTTGGAAATAGATCGTTGTCCCGGAGAAGAAAGCGATGAAGAGAATACCCATCCATGTCCTTGTGCTCATACTGGTGGTCAAAGTTGGAAGAGCGTTAGTGAAGCGAAGGCCTTAGATGGTGTGTGCTTCGGCAGAGCTTGGATGTCGGGGCGCCGACCACATGGACTCTTAGTGATGGTCGTCCAGCTAGGGCTGCGTGGGAAACATGACGGTGGCGAAGGATCTGACCCTGTATTGGTCACCATCGGCTAGTGACAGGGATTTTGCCGGCCATTGGAATGTTGCCTTTCGTGTCTTACTTATCAGCGGCGTCGGCGTTGGCTCGTGTTGTGTCTTGTGTAGGCAGTAGTGAGGTGGATCTAGTGCGGCTTGATCTGGTGAGGGCTGACCTTCCTAAATCATTCCCATCTCAGGCCCCTAAAGGTGTGGCCTCAGGTGGTGCGCACGATTTGGTCTTCTGGCTTCATTGCCCTTCACCCATGCGATGGCTCGACTCCAGAGGGGTTTCATCATTTTTTTAGTGATACTTGGGGTTTGCTCCATATCATAGTAGGTGTTGGCGTGCTCGACAATGATGTCTCCGGTGAATGACATGCCCCCTCAGCAAATGCCCCGTGTGTCAATTTCAACCTGGTCCATTGTTCCAATGCTGGCCGGAGCATTCCAGCAACGCTTCTTGGCAAGTTGGCCGTAGAAACACAAGGGGCTTCATTTTGGGTGTTGTTGTTTGAGTACCGGGAACCTCCATTGGTTGTACCTGGTAATGGGAGTCTATACTCCCTTGCTGGAGGCATTGTCTCGATTCTGCTCAGATGTTCTTCCATGGGTGAAAATCAATGATCTAGCCTATATGGTTGAATCCGCAGGCGACCGTGTTCATGCCCTTCTCCTAATGGCGTCATTGTTGGCAAACTTTCTCGTAATCTTGGTGTTGCCAATGGCGGTGGTAAATGTTATGTTTTGTTACAGTAGATTGTTCACCTCGCCTTGACCTCTCGATAGGACCTTTCTAAAAATTAATTTAGTTGTGTGCATCTTCGATGTCTCGACTAGCTCTTGATATCATGTTTGTGTAGAGACTAGGTATAATTGGTATCAACTCTATATTAATGTATTATCCTTTATCAAAAACCAGTGGCACATTAGATTATTAACTGCATGCAGAATAAGACGTCTTATATTTCTGGGTGGAGGGGGGGGGGGGGGGGTGTACTTTTCTTAGATTCCGCTGTGAGTTTGGCATATTGCGGTGGATACTCGGAAATACTTATTTGGTTTTCTCATTTCTCATGTAATACCCGACCGGTCAAAAATCATTCAATCATATGTAGCAACTTTAACTTTACTTAAATATGTACAAAAAACATAGCTAACAAGATACAGTAACTCAGCACATCACATTTCAGCACAAAAAAGTGATCCCTGGAACATATGGATTTAAAAAAAAATAAGTAGGAAAACTCTTTGAAATGCAGTAAGAGGAAATGAACAAGATTGAGAACTTGAAAATACTCTAGCTAATGAACTCAGCCTATAGTGGTGAACTCTAGGGAATTCATCTTGCATGCACGCTAGTAGATATAGCTAACCTTGAATTGCGAGTACAGAAGAATACCCATGCATGCGTACGTGCGAGCAAGAAAATAAAAAGACAGACTAATTATTTATTCACTCGATCACCATATATGTACGTACAATTGTATAAGGTAAGGTACGTAGCGATTTCTCTTTTCCTTTGCATCTTTACTTACTCACATGCGGTACGTATACACATATGCGATATACTGATACTATATATAGATACAATTGTTCTTGTTGTTTGGACTCCCCACCGCCGTGTCTATGAACAGAAACCTTGGATCTTCTTGGCAGCCGGCGCGGCATCGTCGACGGCCAGCCTCTTGCCACCGTCGCGCTCGGGGTTTAGACCAAAATGGATGTTTGGGTAATGTGCCCACTGCCAAAGAAAATGTATATGCAAAGTTGATGTTAGGGTAATTTGCCTGAGGAATGGAGAAAAGAAACTCATTAACATGTTAGAATGCATGCATGCATGGATGCTACGACGTACGTTCTTTGCGGCAGTGCTGAAGGCTTCCCTGTGGCTAATGTCGGGGTTGTTTGCTTTGATCCTTCGTATCTCTTCCCTGATCATTAGATTAATTATATTTTAGCATCATTGTACTTAAATAAATAGTGCACAACTATTCTTGCAGTTATATTTTCAGCTAAATTGCTTCAGGAGGAGAAAAGCAGCAGTAGTTCGTGCTACAATATTAGAAAAGTAGAAATTAATATTAAGGAAACTCACTTGATGAATCTGTTGTACGCCGAAGGAACACGCTGCCTCTTCTCCGGAGCTGTTGAATCACATCAATTGAAGCAATGATTATTTCAAATATTGGAGGAAACCAAGTCAAACCTATCCCATTCCATCAATTCATACGAACAATCCAGTAATGTAGTTTCGTAGCTAGCTGATCATAACTATATTTTGGATGCATGCATGATCTCCTTATGAAAATCTAGGAAACATGCATGCATGCAATTTATCGAATTAAGAGCAGCTCTCTAAACATACATAAACCAACTTATTAAAAGCCCCCTCATACTTTGGCTCAAGTTTTGACCATAAACTAGTTAATTAATAAAATTTTATTTACATCTCTTCCTAAAATTATACCATTGGGATCTTCTTTTGAATATGAATACAAAGGTACATTTTTATGGAGTAATATATAATCATATTTGACTAGTTAAACTTATGGCTAAAATTTAACCCAAATTATGAGAGGGACTTCTAAACCCGGGTGGATGAAGTAAAATGGGAAGATTAATTTTGTGATGACACTTACGACGTGCGTGCAGCGTTTGTTCCTGCAGCAGATCGTTTTGCGACGAGAACATCATCGTCGGCATCCGGAATTTGGACGACGATGAAGAAGAAGACGAACCAAACTCCGGGTTATTGTAGACGCTGCTGTGATCGCGAATGAAGCTGTTCATGCCATTGGGCTTGCTCAGGCTACTCTCCTACATGTCATCGATCGAAAATTAGCTAATTAATATCCATATGTATATATGTGCATGCTGGTACTAGCTGCATGTGCATGCATGCTGTGATCTATGGGTACTATAGTATCATCAAATTAAGAAGACATGGATGTGACCTGTGCATGCACTACTGTGTAGCCTTTTTCCTGCTACAGAAAAGTTATTAAGAGTCGGCGTGACATGTCACAATGTATATATGTTTGTCCTGTTTTGCTGATTAGTCGTTACAGCTGATGAGATATGTACTAGCTGGAGTAGCTAGCATCGATAGATGACAACATATGTATGCATGAATCATGATCACATTGTACTGCTACTAGCTTGCAAGAATCTTGCTCGTCTCGTCTATGCATGTTCATCGACCTGCATGATCTATCTTCATGATTTGAACAGCATGCATGTACCAAAATTAATTACCATGTGCATTAATTTATGCATGTACAGACATGCAGGAGCTGGTAGTATCATCGGTCAACGAACCTGGACCTGTGGTGCGGGAGGGACTGGTGAGTGCATCTGCCCTCTCAGGCTCACGGAAAGTAGGTTTGTGCAGTGCCCACACCGGACTGTCACAATGTTGAGCATGCTGTTCCCAGGGACACTCACCTGCACACAAACCAATATTCCAAGAATTAACCAACCATATGTTAGAATCCAGAGCATATGTTGATCCAAAGCAAAAAGACAAGTGCATGGGGGAGGAAACCAAAGATCAAGGTGGATCGGAAAAGGCCTGCGATTAGATTTCAGACCAGGTGTATATGAAGCCCTCGTTGCTTTCGTCTCACTTTGTTTGCACGTTTCTACTTTAACCAGCTGCATGCATGCATGCTGGTCCAATTTGTGACTTTTATCAGAGCCTCGCCTGAACTATGTATTGGATACCCATTTTTCTTTCACCTTTTGGGAGCACGACAATGGCTGCAGCATCTGGGATATTGAGAATCATGGCTGATCACTTTCGTGCTTTTTTCATCTCTTCCTTTTGGGCACTCGCTCCCGTAAGAAATAATTGATAAACAAGCCCATGCATGACCACTACCAATGATTGTGTATGTAGGTATTTTGGCCCATGCACATACATATACACACTCACACCTATACATATACATATGGTACACAAGACCGATTAATTGCATGCTGTGCCAGATTAATTAGCTCTGCCAAACACACTTGATGTCAAAAAAAAAAGCTCTGCCACACACACATGTGCGAGTGTGACTGTGTGTGTTTGTATGTTTGTGAGCGAGTGGCATGGTAAACAGTGCATGGACAATCTCATTGTCTGTCCCTGCTAAATTGTTTTTGGGGGATAAACTAGTATAGTAGTAGTAGTACAAAGGCAATAGAGATGTGTGGGTGTCCCCTACACTAAGGAAAAGATGCATCAGACAGTGACCCTTCATGCAGAGGCCACTTCACACACACTCACATGCACGCACAAGGTCCAGCATATATACTCCACAGACTCTCACAGATATGTATACAAGCTACAGTGGTACCCTCCGACTTCATCTTGGGTTTATCTCACAAGTAGTTTTAAAAATAGCTTAGCTTAATCATAATTAAGCTCCGCGGGTAAAGCTAGATTATGAAAAAAAATCTTCAATGTTTTTCCCGTGGTAAACCTACAGCATATGTAAGAAACGTAGCTAAACTCACCCACTACTACTTCATAAGATTGTCTGAAAAATAAATGAAGTGACATGCGAGTTCATCTTTTCTTCATTAGTATTTTCCTTGCTGATTAATTATAAGGTGGAAAATTGATTATTACTCAGGCTCAGTAGGGGAAGATCCATAAGGATCTAAAAAATGTTAGTGATCTATGCAAAGAAATCCTTTTTTTTCGACCGATGGATTTCGTAGTGTGGTCTTTTCTCTCTCTTCTTCATGCAAAGAAACCCTTGTTAATAACTTTCTGAACACATGGAGTCAAATTAAACCTTGACGCTCGAATTAGCAACATGATTATTTAGCAAGATTACCAACTGATTGTGTACTAGCTAGTTAGTGAATGATTAATTGGCCGTGATCGTGTCATGAAATCACAGAAGTACTAGAAACGCGTAGCCATTTAATTTGCCCATGTGAAGCTCAAATAAATGAACTGACCAAATGAAAAAAAAACTGCAGGTCATGCTTGACATTAACTATCCGTGGTGCCTGGATGCATGATCAAGGTAAAAGCTAACATAACCACCTAGTAGTACTTCTCAACATATAATGGAAAACTATGATGAGTAATTAACATTGGGTGCAGTATTTTTCGACGAATTAAGCAAGCATGATGTGGAGGTTTGTCGCATGGTTTGAATTTAGTTGCCAATTGTTCATTTATATTCACATTGAGTTCATGGTTATCACCAAAATATCTTTACACACAAGGACCAAAATAAATGAGTCCAAACTTTCTTTTACCCCTACCTGAATAGCTTAACATTAAACTCGATGATAATTAAACATCACAAGCATGCATGAAGAAGAGGGAAACCTGACATGCAGTCAAATACAATCAATATTAATTTCTTGCTGATAAAACATTATGAATTCCTAAGAAGAGGAAGGCTATGGTGATTGATAAGTAATAATTATTTCTGGTAAACATCGTAAATTATGTGAAGACTAACTATTTGGACTGATCTTCTTATGATTTTCTTTTTTTGTGAAGACCTCATTTCCATGCATCCGAATATCAAAACAAAAACAAATTAGGCAGGAGAACTAGGAAGATCTGTTCTAATTAATTTCACGAGAAAGGCTTCCAAACACTAAAAGGATCTTTATTATTCCATGCCAATACAAACTGAAATGATATATGTAAAAAACGTACAAACTATTCTATGTTATATATATAACGAAATTATTCATGTGTAAATGGTCACTTAGCTTGAACGTGGCACAATGGCACCTATTAATTTCATAGACATATCTATACTGAGACTAAACAATCCAATAAGTTAAACATAGTACTTACTTATCTGATTGTGATCTATATATATATAAATGTGTTGATACGCATGCATATAACTTATCAGGGCTAAAGAGAAGCCAAAAATACAATAAGGAGAACCTTTCAGATCAAATTGTGGAAGAACAAGGGATCAATCAACAGACTTACTTACTTTAGACTTGCAACTCATGTATCAACAATAGTATCTTATAAAGATCATGCATTTATAATGTTTAAGTAGCATTAACTTTGGCACATGCATGGTGTACAATACTACTAGTATTTGATATTATCTGTATGTTGAGACACTGTTCTCTATTATTTCAAGTGTATTCAAATCCAGTGATTCACATGATGAAACACAAGGAAACTGCATGAGGTTTTTATGCTCCATGCAAATATTATATATTGAAGAATGATAATAATAAAAATCAAATTGGAAAACAGTTCTATAAATTGTTGGATAAGTGCACCGACGGGCCTAAACAAATGTTCTTTTTAACTGAAACTGAAATTCCACAAGGAAAAATAGAGAGCATAATTAAGGAAGGGGGGAAATGCTTCCTGTTTTCTTCGCATAGGATTGTTGTCCTTTTGGTTTTGTTTAGACAACTCTCCAACAAACTGGCAACAACGCAAAAAAGGAAGAATCCACTATATATAATCAGGTAGAGAATCTAGAAGGCGATTGGATTTTGCAAATAAAGAAACACTATACAAAGACTCATAACTCTACAACATTAGAATGACCAAAAATTGGTCAACCGATCAATCACCCGAGGAATCTCTCTTTTCTAGGCAGATCTATATCACAGAGAGAGAGGGAGGGAGGGAGGGAGGGAGGGCGGAGAGAGAGAGAGAGAGAGAGAGAGAGAGAGAGAGAGAGAGAGAGAGAGAGAGATTATGCAGGCAACATGTACACATATGGATCTTACCGCGAGTGCGGTGTTGCAGAAGTTGCAGTGGACGTAGCAGACTTCTTCTACCGGCGTGATCTGGCCCGACGACGACATTCCTCCTGATTATCCCCTGGAGCCGCCGCCTCGCTGCCCCCCTAGCCGTTCAGACTACGGCGAGGTTCACCAGGCGGCAGCCAAGAAGAAGAAGCGTTGGCGCGGAGAACTGCAGGCTAGCTAGGTTACATGTGCTACTGCTGCTTCTCTCTCTTTCTCTGTGTGTGTAGGTTAGATCGATGGAGAGAGAGATATGTATGGGCAGAGAGGAAGGAGAAATTGAGCTGTCTAGCTTTCCTCTTTCCAGGTTTTATTGATGCTATGGCTAGGAGAGGAGAGAGAGAGAGAGAGAGAGAGAGAGAGTAGGAGAGGGGAGAGAGAGAGAGATGGGGGTTGGAGGATGAGAAATGGCGTGTGTGGTATGATTGCAACAATGAGTGGGTGGCAGATACCCCTATCCCCCTCCATCATGCCTATCTACCAACATGAATCCACATCGTTAGTGTGCACTTACCAAATTGCTCAGTCACCAGCAAGCAAACCCTTGCACACTAGATTTTACAGAAGTTCTTTCCTATATTTCCGACCGTCGAAAAAATCACTTGGAAATCAAGATCTTGATCCAGAATGGTGTGACTGTTGCCATTTTCTTGGCCTATAGGTTGGTAATGACGCAGAGAGGCCAGGGTAATCCTCCTTTTTTAGATAATTTTTTTCTTGGCTTATGTATATGTATATATGCATTCTGTGTAGCTGTGTGTGCGCGCTAAACTTGCATATTTTTAAATACATAGATAGATATATGTACGTCCAGGCATCCAGATGATCCGATGGATGGATGCCCATGCGGTGTAGATTGAAGTCCCTTTCTGCCTCACCACGGCGGGCCCGTGCACTTGTTCGATCGATGCCATAACTTCATCACAGTACCAGCTGCGCAACTTTGGTTCATGCACATACGTACACTGTAGGGAATAAATTCAAGTAATAGTGTGCGTGTCAAAACGTTTTACTCTCTGTCCGTGAACATGTATCATGTTTCACTTTTGGCGTACGTTTATTGTGGACGGACAAACGGCCGGTCGATAATAAATTAGAAAAATACGCCGGAGAAAATGTTGTAAAAGAGAGAATTAGCGCACCTTTTGGATGGCAAATGGCATAGCAGAGAATGTAGCGGGAGTGCAACAAGTGAGAACACCATAGACAATTCAATTCTCATACGATATGATGTGTGCACATGTGATGTGTAGTCGTGTCGAAAAACCTGTGGCTGTGACCAAGTGATTGACGTACGTTTTGTAGAGGACGAAGGTGATAACGTTGGTGATGAGGACAAGTCGAGAGATAGATCTTGCACAGATGCAGCCCAACAGTACTCACAATTAATCTCTTGGACAAAAAATGATCTCTCGTCCAAAACAAGAAAGATTCCTGGGGGAAGGAACAACCCATACAAGACTTTGGTGCCACTCTCTCAGCCCAAAACGGCAACCGCTCTGATCTCCACAAGACGTTCGTGCAGCCCTGTCGATCAATCTCTTGTCAATAACCGTGACCTATCAACCACGGCGCCTGTCCAATCCCTTTTTGCAATTTGACAAAACATCACCAATGATTCCTCCTAGCTCTACCCAAGGATATATACCCACGAAATTACTCCCTTTTTTTTTCGGGGTGAAGTTTCGCAATTCTTTTGAGCTAGTGGATGCGGTTTTGTATGTATGATGATTATGTTGTTCCTTTTTTTTGCGGGTAATTATGTTGTTCCTTTTCGAAACAGCATCTACGTTTACCACAAACTGGCATGGTCTCCCGTCCAATTTCACGCTCTGTTAGCCGGTAAATTAACTAGGCGTGTTCTTTGCGCGTGTCGGCACGTATGTGGAGGTCATATATTAATGAGCTTTTCCCTTCAAAAATATATATTAGTTAGCTTGATCAAGTTGAGTTGTAAATCAATTGATGGGTGAATTACATGACTTTTGCTTTCCATTTGTACAATGACTAGTCTCTCTCAATTTAATCGTGCAAACGAAAGGCAACGTTGCTCTCATCGTACAATTTGTTCAGGAGAGGTGAATTTCTTATTGACGATGACAAGCAGATCGATGCAAAGCCTATAGTGTTGTCCACTCTCCCAGTTTCTATTTCTATGAATAGTGACGGCAACAATATGATGGTAACACAACAATAATTCTTTATTATCCAGGGCTTTGAAATTATTGGCTTGCTCCACTCTGTCATTCTCAAGCTAGCTGTGGAGTCAATGTGAAATGGAATAATAATAATAGTATATACTTGACTGGTCTCTATGTACATAACCATCATGCAGATTTGAGTTTAAGAAATGTGGCGGGCTATCAAATATCGTTGTTACCAAATTCTATAAATTGTAAAAAAATCTCAAGAAAATGCAATAGTCTTCGTTTTGATATATTGATAATAAAAGAGAGTTCGCTCGCAAGGAAGATAATAAAAGAGAGTTATCTACAAAGATCAAGCGGATAAAGGGCTAAACCCGCCAAATAACAATGCAACACCCTACTCGCTAAGTGTGGTGGGAAAAGCGCCACCAATCCCGTTGCCACATCTTTGCTCAGTGTTTGGGCGCAGTTTTGAGTTGCCGCGCTGGTGACATTGGGTTTCTAGTTATTGAAGATGATTGTATTCTTCCCGCAAAAAATGAAGAGGAAGATAATCATGTTTGATTGCTTCTAGATCTACAACTCCGTGAGCATGATCACCGAAGATGTGCACTTTCACAACATTGGCGTTTTGGAGAGAACTGTCTAATGCCACTATTCCATGAAGTTGTCCCAGACAACTGAGGACCAGAAGATGAATTAGATCCAAGATAGAACGTCGGGCCAAACGGTGTGTGGAAACGGACGGCCCACAAGATGGTGGGTCTTCATCTCCAGGGATATGGTCGGTCTAAGAGCATCTACAACCGAATTTAGCAAATCCGTCCCATTAAACGTCCGCGGACGCGCCTGGTCAGTGCCCGGGCGTATCCGTTTTTAGCCCTTATTTGTCCTTCCATGCAACCATACTTCTCATTTTCTCTCTTATATGGTTGGTCATTTGCATGTGATTGGTGGATAGATGAAAAGATAAAGAATAAAGAAAGAGAAACGGTGGTCCGTAATCAGCCACGTCCCGCATGGCGAGCTGACCGGGCTCATCCGCGAGACCTTGTATCCCCTACATTTGATCTAAATATGAGGGTTCGTGGACAGTCCGAACATACAAGGACGAATGAGGGGTCTATTTAGGTTAATTTTTCCCTTCTCTCATGTCCGGTCATTGACCAAGTGCGTTCGTGGACATTTGAGAAGGAATTAAGGTGGACGGTTAATTGAGCTGTTCTACTGACTTGTGGTTCTGTAAAATCATAGTAAGAAGATAAAAGTAACTGAAGACATGGTCAACACATCGATGTACGCGGGCAGTTGCAGTTGCCAACTGCCACGATTGACTACGCAGGAGCAGATCCTCCAACATGGGACGATCTATCTGTCAATACAGCAGGATGAATTCAACAGTGGCAGTTAGGAGTACCTAGCTACAGGAGCCTATAGCTGCTAGCTCTAGCCTCTAGCTAGCTAGCTGGTTAGTCAGTCTCATCAGTGGAGCTGAACTGAGGAGTAACTGCTAACTAAACATATTGAATCAGTGGGACAGTATACATAACTGCTAGATATAAATGTACAGCAGCGACATCAATCGTATATTTAAGTAATCATGTTTACTTGTGTGTTTATGATAGGTGCAGCTGAGGAAAATGATAGAGGCGTGTCAGTGTGTGCGCATCTGAGAGTTACTTCGTCCGTTCTTTTTACATTGGATGGTATTAGACAGGATCCTAAGAACGTGGTAATAGACAAAATACATGAATAAAATAGAAATGTATGTGCAAAACAGAGACTTGTAAACATTGGAATTTTGTCAACTTCGGTGTTTGTTCACAGGAATTAAAAAAGAAGAAGCATGAACCCTATTAAATATGGTCAAATCAAAATCAAACCACATAAAAATGTATAGTTAAAATGGCCAAATAATTTGCTGGTGTGGGTTACTTTCTACTCAACATAACCTACTAAACTGAAAGAAATTGCCTTTGTAAATATTACTCCCTCTGTTTTCAAGTATGTTCTTTTTTTGTACAATCGTAACTGTGCAATTTGGCTTTTGATTTTCCTATATGCAAGTATAATATTATAATGATACCTAATAATACAACTTGTGTCTAACAAACATAGGTCGTTTCTAATACATTTGACGTTCACTATAAATAAGTTTGATTGTTGGCTTCTAAAATGATCGTTAAAGATAAATAAATTTGTGTTGTGATTGTCAACTAGTCAAAGAAATGACGTATATTTTTAAACCGACGAGGTTTTCTTAGAGCATCCACAACCGTGGATAGAAAATCCGGACCCTTAAACGCCCGCGGACGCGCCCGACAATGACCGATCAAATCTCAAATTTACTCCTCTGCATCCGAATACCTCATATTTAAAATCTTAAATTCATACAAAGCAAGCAAACAGGGGAATCCTACGTAGATCAACATATACTACCCTAATCCTCGTCGGAGATGTCCATTATTTCCGTGCCCGGCTCTAAGTACATGGGCGATAGCCGCAACTCCAGCTCCTGCGGCTCCTCCGGCTGCTCCGCCTTGTCCTCCGCCTTCGGCTCCGCGTCAAGTTCGGCAAAAAGCGTGTCGGTCGCCGCCCGTTCCTGTCGGATGAACTGCTGGTTGGAATCGACATAGGCCACATCCTGGATGGACTCTAGGGTGGCCTGGTGCTCCGTCATCTCCGCCACTTGGGCAACCGCAAAGTCCGCCTCTGCGTCCTCCATGCCGAAGCCTGTAGCCGGCGCCTGCTCGTGCTCCGGCTCCTCTGGCTCGTCCTCCTCCGGATCCGCCACCTCCATCGGAACCGGCTGCTGCTCCTTCTCCTCCGGCTCCGAAGAGTCTGGAGGGAGGCCAGCTCGATGCAGGTGGCGCGCCTAGCCCAGATCTCCTCCTCAATCTGGAAGGCGTTTTGGCATGAGCATAGTATACATCATCTTCTTTTGCCGGGCCATGGCAAAGCCGGACAACGTGGGAAGAGCGACGCAGAGGTGGATGGACACGGACTGTTGGTTTTTTTTTGGGTGATTCCATGTGGGACTGCGTCGTCAGTCCAACGTGGCGGACATGCCTGGGCCTCCCCATAATCGCCCTATATTTGGGCTGGATATGAACGGTGTCGGTCAACCCAGGCGTTTGAGGCGCCTATCTGGGTTGATTTTTCTTATCAGTCACTGACCGGCCGTCTGCCCGGGCGAGTTTTAGGGTGCCCGGCTTTAGATGCTTACGATGTGTGTGGAACCTGAAATTTGGTAAATACACCCACTGCTAGCTGTGTGTGTGGCTATGATGTTGTAGATTACAAGGGGTCGTACTCACACAAGTCCACGCCACTATAAGCATATTATATGCGACATTTGTTTTATTTTATTTTGTAAGAGAGAGATCACGTACGTAGGTGCTTGAGTGCAGTTGTGCTGGACCGCTGGCCAACCAGTTCGCAAACATCTCATGATGATGTGGGTTGTGGCTTGAGAGTTGACATGACAACTAACAATAATCAATGACCAGATTTTTGGTGTTAGGATCATGCATGCATGCATGCCTCCTTTTTGTGTGTGATAATATAGGACTGCATGCACACAATCTGACCTGCTCGCTGAATTATCATAGCTAATAATGCAGTGATAATATAGGACCAAGCCTTAATGCACATGACCAAGCCTCATTGTTGAAATATATTGCCCGCCTCCCTCCATCAGTTCGGACTTTTGAATGAGTTGGCTGGTGCATGAATTCAATATGGTATCCGAGCCAAGAGGTCTTGAGTTCAAGACCCTGCCAACGCAGTATTAAATAAAACAATTCTGCGGCCTACATCGATCTCATGTCTAAGGACTAAAATAGCCTAGACGTGAGGGGGAGTGTTGAAATATATTCCCCGCCTCCCTCCATCAGTTCGGACTTTTGGATGAGTTGGCTGGTGCATGAATTCAATACTCATCTATCACGCCGATTCTTTGGTCAATTTTAGCCAGGCATGAAAATACCAAAATAAGCTACTGAAACTCGCCAGACCATCAATGTACTGTCTTACTCCCTTCGTTCCTAAATATTTGTCTTTCTAGATATTTCAATAAGTGACTGCATACGGAGCAAAATGAGTGAATCTACACTCTAAAATATGTCTACATACATCCGTATGTGGTAGTCTGTTTGAAATGTCTAGAAAGACAAATATTTAGGAACGGAGGGAGTAGATTATTAGTTCAAGGAAATTAAGATTAAACCGTGAAAAAGCTAAGGTCACTCACAATGGATTGTATCATGTGCTAATCATAGTCCCTGCATATTACTATTTCAACTTGTATATTCACATTTAATAATACATTAATTAGTATTGTATTACTCCCTCCGTTTTTATTTACTCTGCATATTACAGTTGACTGAATTCAAACTTATAAATATTTACCATAACAAATCTATATGATGTGAAAGTACGTCCAATAATGAATCTAATGATATTTTTTTGTATTGTACATGTTAATGTTTTTGCCTATAAATTTCGTCAAAGTTTATAAAGCTTGACTTTGACCAAAACTAATATGCTGAGTAAATAAAAATGGAGGGAGTAATATATTTGTATTATATTCTCACTTCATTTATTCGTTTGCAAAGTCCCAATACAAATTTGTGGCTATGATTTATTTATTTATAACTTTTGTCTCTTCATGTGGTATCATAAGTCTCCTTTGATATCCTTAATTGCAATGCCACATCATCTTTTCGATTATTTGGCACTGCATGATACTCTCCCCTGTTATTTTCCATAGGTTCTCTTCCCTTGTCTGCTCTATTTTAATTTGCAAGCTCACTCTATTAATTAACCTCATTTCTTGAACAACCTCTCTCTCCCAATGCTTGATTTCACTAGTAAAGGTCCCCCCCCTTTAATCCCGGTTATACGAACCGGGACTAAAGGCCCTCCACGTGGCAGCTGCCTGAAGGTCTACCTTTAGTCCCGGTTGGTAACACCAACCGGTATTAAAGGAAATTTTTTTGAAATCTTTTTTGAAATTTTTTTTCTAATTTTCAAATTTCTGAATTATTTTAACCTCTAATCTCTAATCACCCCTCATCACTGCTCAATTTAATCTCTAATCACCCCTCATCATTCCAAATCATCTAACTTTCAGGACGGTCAACCATCCTCCCACTCCCCGATCCTGAGCACGCTTAACTTCCGAGTTCTATTCTCCCTCGTTTCCAAGTCTGCACTTATTGTTTTCCTGACAATAGTAAGATGTCAATCCTATTAACCCTCAGGAGTTTAGCTTGAGCATGAAGTCACAAATTTCACTGTTTGAGTTTGAAACTATTGTTCTAAAAAACAATAATTATTTAGTAACACTAATATTTCTTGAATAAGTAGTTTGACCATTGTTTGACCACAGTTTGACCACAATTTGACCAGATTTGACCAAAATTCAAAAAAACTGAAATAATTATTTAGTAACACTAATATTCTTGAATAATTATTTAATAACACTAATACTTCTTGAATAAGTAGTTTGACCATAGTTTGACCAGATTTAACAAAAATTTAAAAAAAACTGAAATTTGAGCATAACTTTTTTTCCTTTTGGAATTTGAGGATTCTAAAAATTTGCAAACAGGCCATGGGCTGTCAAAATCGGATGCGGATTTTCGTGCTAAACATTTTGATATATTATACGTTTTTTCTGACATCGTAGCAAACGTTATAGCTGTTTTACATTTTCCCTACACTTTTTGCAAAACATGTCCAAATTTAAGTTTTTAAATTTTTCTAACTAGTAGATGTAGTAACATAACTACATCTCGAAGGATTTTAACTTTTGAAGTTTTTATTATTTTCTTTTGCTTTTTACAAAACTGAAAAGGCGATAAGGGAGGTAGGATTTGAAAATTGCACCATTAGTACCGGTTGGTGCCACGGACCGGTACTAATGGGCATCGCGCCCTTTAGTCCCGGTTCGTGGCACTAACCAGGACTAAAGGTCCCATTTGAACCGGGACTAATGCATGTATGGTGTCCTAGCCGCTCGAACCGGGACTAATGCTCACATTAGTCCCGATTCGTAATGCAACCGGGATTAATGCTCTTTTCCGGCCGAACCAAAGCCCTTGTTTTCTACTAGTGTTTGGTCGCTTTGTTTCCACTAATCATCCCATAACCAATGCTAAACAATAAAATAGTAGATAAATAAGAAATTATGTTGGTCATTTTGAATTTGGGGCTTTTGAAATTGTACCAAGTTAGAAGAATTTTGAGATGGGCTTAGTGAAAAGAATCAAAAGGAGTATATCACATATACATGTGCACATCAAGCACACACGTGGATGGGAGTCATAGGTCATGACATATGTAAAGTATATATTGATGAAAGAATTAATATGGTTTACTCTTTATTTAGGAGCTACTCCTCCGATTTGGTTTATAAGTTCTAATACTTATTTCAAGATTTACTTTGACCATCTATTAGATATAAAATATAGGAGATGCATGCCACAATAAGTACACCATTGAATTTGAATTTTTGAGAAACCCAAACTTTATTAAATTGAAATAATAGTTACATCGTTTATGGGGATGTGTACAATTTCACTCAAAAGGCTCCTCAAACCAATCATAAGTGAAAGAAAATCTAGCTAATCTAGCAAGCTCATGAGCAACCTTATTAGTTTCTCTATTACAATGCTCGAACCTAGAAATAGGAAGATCACAAGCAATATAGTAACAATTTACATTGAATTTGCATTTGAAAGAAGCTTCCAATGATATAATTTGTATGGCTTTGCTGGACGGCGCCACAACTCCATATCCAAGTTTTTTGTGGAGGTCCTAACGATGTGTGGTAGCCTTCCATCACCCCGGTGACAATGCAATTTTTTATTGTGTGTTCGGCGGTTGGTGCCAGTGTTAGTGGCTTCGACTTTCCCTTCACGTGATAGTTGTTCTACATGGATATGGTGGGTGTGGTGCAGTGTTAGACCTGGATCAAAACTCTTATATGAGGATTTGGCAATGGTGCAACCTACATGGATATGTTGGGTGTGGTGCGGTGTTAGACTTGGATCAAAACTCTTATATGAGGATTTGGCAATGGTGCAACCTATGGGCGTCATCACATATATACAAAACTTGGCGTGGCAACACATGTTAATTTGCCATGGCAAGAACACAAGTTTATCCGACCCACGGCCCCCTCCCCCTGCCGCCGCACATCGAGATGCACCCAAGAATCTCCTCGATGCATCTGCGTTCCAGGAGCCCGCCATGCTGCGCATCCCTCCCCCCCCCCCCCCCCCCCCTCCGGATATCGTCTCAGAGGCCATGGGCCATCGCCACAGCTCACTGGAACCCTTGTCGAGGGCTGAAAATTACTTGAAATAAAATGGTAGCTTTAGATCTGGAAGAGAAAAATGTTGAAACAAATCATGGCAACACCATTGTAAACACATGGCAATTTACATAATATACAGATGGTAACTTTTGACCCAAAAAAGGTCATGTTTTGAGGATCTCGTCGCAACGGATTTAATGGTGAATACGGAATTTTAACCCGATTTTTCATTTAAAAGGTAAAACATTTTAAATATTGAAAATACAAAAAAATTCTGCTGACATCATCAATTTTGTTTTTGTGTGCATGAATATATGAAAGAGAAGAAAAAACATGTGGGCCCAACCACTTCGTGCCACACGTGCGACAGGAAAAACATGTTGGCCGTACTCGTTCATGTCACAGTGTGGCACTTATCATTTGAGTTTAATAAAAAAGACATCATTTTCTAAAAGAAACACTGACTCGACAAATAAGGACTAGTATAAACAGTGTATATAGACATTTTTTTTCAAAAGTATACACACATGTTTTTGTAGTGCCATATACATAGTTGAATATTGTGAAAGTGTCTAGCTGGAAAATACGCGCACTTGCGCACAAAGGAAAAATGAGAATAAGACATCACCAACAAGCTAGCAGACTAAAGTGCATGCACTTTCAGATCTAATTTTCTTATGCAACAAAACAGTAGCATGCGTGCGTGTAAAATGGAAGAAACCACATGATTATTTGAAAAAGGATAGGAGAGAGGTGGTGGGCTCAATAAGTTGCTCCCATCGAATCAACCAACAGTAGAGCGCACTATGGGCACACTGGCATCTAGCGATAGGATTACATGCTACTCCAGTGAATTAGTGATGATGAGCTATGTCCTATGGCTAGCTGCACATGGCGGGGGCGGCAGCAGCAGCAGCAAAGTGAGGAGAGAATGGAGGGACCTAACAGGCGCCATGATGCGTCGCTTCGACGGGACAGTTTTGATCCCTTAATAATTTCTCTGGCCTTCTTCCTTCTCCGGGGCCCCTCCTTCCCTTCCACCGGCCGCTGTGGCTCCTCTCTCCAACGACATGACTCTCAACCCAGACACATGCATCCATCCGCCTATTTAAGCTAGTAGATATCCACTGGTTTTACATACATTCATTGTTCATTATTGTCCTTTAGAGAAATTAATGGGGCAAGAGCACCATCATTCAATTTAGAATAATGAAGTTTTAGTTACAGGTGCACCTGTTTAAGGGGGCAGGCCCTGAACCATAAAAATGATCCAGATGGGGATTACTCCCACCTTATCATTGCTTCTGCTTGCATTTCCATAGCACCCGGAGTTTCTGTCCTCGTGTGTTAGCGCTGCCACCTCTCGGTAGGTCATCCTCTTGTCGGTGAAAACGTAGTTGGTTGCGCTTCTTCCAAGATTTTTCTTCGTTTTATTTATGTGGCTAGTCGCAACTCCCATCAACAATCAGTGGTGCTGAATGGCATTGCTTTGGGGGTACATGTTCCATTGCCAATAGTTAACTAGGTCCCCTGTCGCTCGGGTACATGCCGCAAAGTATCCCTTCAATGGCGTGCACGTAAACTCCCTCATTGATGGGTTAGCATCTGTCATCAACTACTAGACAATGGAGGGGTAATATTCATTGATGGACGCACCCAATCGGTGGAATGTGATCGCCACCGATGGGAGGCCTATCATAGGTCACTCGTCCATGGCAACCCACAGAGTCCCTTAGAGGCAGTTCCGCTGACAAACATTGAACTATCGTCCATCGGTGCAGGACCTTTCTAATGCCGGTTATCTTTCCTTACCTGTCAATGTGGCCCATGACCACGCCAGATGAAAAGATCCAGCACTGATGATTTCGAGGGGTACATGTTCCATCGCCAATAGTTAACTAGGTCCCCTGTCGCTTGGGTTCATGCCGCAAAGTATCCCTTCAATGGTGTGCACGTAAACTCCTTCATTGATGGGTTAGCGTATGTCGTCAACTACTAGATAGTGGAAGGGTAATATTTACTGACGGACGCACCCAATCGGTGGAGTGCGATCGTCACCGACGGGCAGCCTATCAGAGGTCACTCGTCCATGGCAACCTACTGAGTCCCCTAGAGGCAGTTCTGCTAACAAATACTAAGCTATCGTCCATCGGTGCAAGACCTTTCCGATGCATGTTATCTTTCCTTACATGTCAATGTGGCCCATGACCATGCCCGATGAAAAGAGCCACCACTGATGGTTTGGAGGGGTACACGTTTCATTGCCAATAGTTAACTAGGTCCCCTGTCGCTCGGGTACATGCCGCAGAGTATCCCTTCAATGGTGTGCATTTAATCTCCTCATTGATGGGTTAGCGTCTATCGTCAACTACTAGACAGTGGAGGGGTAATATTCATTGACAGACACACCCAATCGGTGGAATGCGCTCGCCACCGACGGGCGGCCTATCAGAGGTCACTCATCCATGGCAACCTACAAAGCCCCCTAGAGGCAGTTCCGCTGACAAACATTGAACCGTCGTCCATCAGCGCAGGATCTTTCCGATGCCGGTTATCTTTCCTTACCTGTTAATGTGGCCCATGACCACGCTAGATGCAAAGAGCCATCACAGAAGGTTTGGAGGAGTACATGTTCAATTGCTAATAGTTAACTAGGTCCCATATCGCTCGAGTACATATCCAAAATATTCGTCCAATGGCGCTTAAACTCCTTCGCGGATGGGTTAGCATCCTTGTCAACTATTGGACATTGGAGGGTTAATATCCACTGACGGACGCATCCAACCGGTGGAATGTGATCGCTGTCGATGGGTGGGCAATCAGTTGTCACTCATCCGTGACAGCCAAGAGAGCCCCCTAGAAGCAGTTCCGCTAACAAACATTAAACTGTCGCCCAACGGGGTAGGACCTTTCCAATGCTGGTTATCTTTCCTTACCCGTCAATGTGGCCCACGACCACGCTAAATGAAAAGAGCCACCACTGATGGGCCGCTTTGCTTTGCCCATGAGTGATTATTCAAGCAGGGTGAAGGAACAAATGACTGAGCAATTCATGCATATATTTAACCATTCATTTCACCAACATATATATTCAAGTGTGTTACAGAACAAATTCATACATGTAGTTATAGCATCAATTCACAAAACAAAGTCTTGTTTTTTTGCGGGGAAAACAAAGTCTTATTTAATCACATAATAGTCGTTATTGATCAAAGCCAGAAAGTGTTAGGCAGGCGCCTTGGTCCACCTGGCCTGCCCACGATCAACGCTTCCCCACCTCCCACGATTCCTGTATTCAGTTGGGGCCTCGTTCCCATATATGTAACCAGCATGTACTCTGTATGCAGCAAGCAAAGCAATCAATTAAGTTTACATGGTATCGGATATCTCTCCCACGATCCTCTCCTAACCTCCAGTGCCATGACCAACCCCGGTGCCGGCAATCCCTCCCAACCGGCCGCCGGCGACCAAACCTCTCTGGCGACCTCCTCCACCACTACCCTCACCATCCCCTCTCTCTCCTTCAGCGACACTATCACCGATGTGACTCCCTTCATCCCCATTGTTCTTGATCTCCACAACAGGAACTACTACCACTGGCGCCACTTGTTCGAGATCCACCTCGGTCGCTGCTCGTTGCTACACCATATCTCCGACGCCTCTCCTCCCGAGCCGCACAATCCTCGCTGGCTCAAAGACAATCTTGCCATCATCCAGTGGCTTTACACGCGCATCTCCACCGAGCTGTTCAACCTCGTCGTCAAGGACGACGCCACTGCGCGTGACATCTGGACGGAGCTCCGGCGTCTCTTCCAGGACAACCGCGATGCCCGCATCTTGGCCCTCAACGTCGAGCTCCGCACCATCACCCAGGGAGATCGTCCTGTTGGCGTCTTCTGTCAACAGATCAAGACGATTGGCGATGAACTCCGTGAACTCGGGGAAACCGTTGCCGATCGCTCTCTTCTTCACGCTCTCATGGGCGGGCTCGATGAATGGTTCGCTCAGCAGGCGTCGCTGATTCCTCTACTCCGCCCACTGATGTCCCTGTCCGAGGCCAGATCAATGCTGCAGCTCGAGGAGCAGACCCAGGCGCGCAAGGTTGGCGCTCCGCGTCTCTTCCACACCGTCGCTCATCTTGCTCCGTCGCTACCAGCATCATCCTTGACGCCGCCCGCCCCGCAGCCGCCTCCTGGATGGCGCCCAAGCCCCAACTATAAGGGTAAAAACCTGGTCTATCGACCGCCCAAATAGCACTCGTCGGCTTCCTCGTCGTCCTCCGCGCCTCCACCGCCGGCGCCTTCATCGGCGCCAACGTCACCAACTCCCGCGGCACCTCCGGCTTCTTCACCATGGCAGCCTACCACCGATCCCTGGACGGGGCTCGTTCAGGCCTAGCAGATGCCCTGGACCGCGCCTTCCCCCTACGGTGCTCCACCTACCTACAGTGGAACCTGGGCGCCCGGCATGCGCCCCTCCATCGGCGCCCCGGCCTCCTCGGCTCCCGGCCGCCGCCGCACGCGTACACGGCCTATGCTCCTCTGTACCAGTCTTCGGCACCTCCATCAGCACCACCTCCATACCTCTACGGCGCTCCTACAACAGGTTGGGACCTCGCTGGTCCATTGGCGTCGCCATCTGCATCTCTGCACCAGCCGGCGCCCCTGCTTCCACTACAGCACCACCAACCTGGGATCAAGCTGCTCTCATCGCCGCCCTTAACTCACTTACCACCCAGCACACAGGTACGGAGTGGATTTTCGATTTCGGTGCATCTACGCATATGTCTGCATCTTCGAGTACGCTGTCATCCATTCACCCCTCTATTTTATTTCCTTCTATCATCATTGGTGATGGATCCACTGTCCCTGTTTCATGCGTTGGTACCACCTCTCTTTCCTCTTCCCGCTCACCACTTCTTCTACGCGAGGTTTTGGTCGCTCCTGCTTTAATTAAAAACCTAATCTCTGTTCGTCGTTTTACCATAGATAACCAAGTTTTTGTTGAGTTTGATCCCTTTGGATTGTCTGTGAAAGATCTCCACTGCAAGGCGGTGATAGCTCGGTTCAATAGCTCCGGCGATCTCTACACCATCAACGGCGCCTCTTCTCCATCACCTCAAGCCATGCACGCCTCGGTCACCTTATGGCATCGCCGGTTTGGTCATCCCACCGCCACCACAACCACCAAGCTTCTCCAAGAGTTTCAGCTTCCGCATGATCGCGAGTCCCATGACGTCTCCCTATGTACAGCGTGTCAATTAGGCAAACATGTTCGGTTACCTTTTAGCACGTCTACCACTCATAGTACCTTTCCCTTTGAATTATTGCATTGTGACCTATGGACCTCGCCTATTCCTAGTGTGTCTGGTTTTAAGTACTACCTTGTAATCGTGGATGATTTTTCTCACTATATACGAACCTTTCCTGTTCGCTCTAAATCCGATGTTCATCCTCTTTTTGTACATTTTCAGCGCTATGTCTTCACTCACTTCTCCCTTCCCATTCGCTTTCTCCAGTGTGACAATGGTCGAGAGTTTGACAACGCTCGCAATCGAGAGTTCTTCTTGCAGCATGGCATCCTCCTACGTTGCTCCTGCCCATACACTTCCTCTCAAAACGGCAAAGCAGAGCGCTCTCTTCGCACTATCAATGACATTTTGCGCACACTCCTCATCCAGGCTTCCACACCACCTAAGTTTTGGGTAGAAGCTCTACGTCACGCAATATACCTTCTCAATATTCGACCAACTCCCACCTGCCCAAAGTTCTCTCCATACGAATCATTATTTCTTTCCCCACCTTCCTATGATAGCCTTCGTATTTTTGGCCGTCTCTGTTTTCCAAACCTTAGCGCCACCACCCCTCACAAACTCTCCCCACGTTCCTTGCCAAGCGTTTTCCTCGGCTATTCTGATTTGCACAAAGGCTTTCGTTGCCTACACCTGGACACTGGTCGTGTTTTTGTTTCTCGCCATGTTACTTTTGACGAAACAGCCTTCCCATTTGCGTCCCACTCCCATCCAGATTTTTCCAACCCAATCAGTGCCAGCAAAAACGCCTCCAAGCCACTCAATGTGCATGGCCTGCATGGCCCTGTTCACGCAGTCTTTTCTCCGGGGCCCGCCACCGCATCCCCACGCCCAGCTACCGACGAACCCGTGTGGCCGACAGCATCCCCGGGATCCACCCAGCCTCCCTCCACTGACTGCGCTGCCCCCAATCCAAACACAGATTCTCCAGGGCCCACCACCACCACACATGCTGCCTCGTCTGTTCCGCCCTCCCCAGGTTCCGCTGCCCCCAATCCCCACACCGATTCTCTAGGGCCCACCACCACACCCATGCATCCTTCGCATGCAACTTCATCCCCTTCCCATGCTTCGCCTCCTTCCCCATCCAGACAGCCTACACCACTATCATCTACCCCTCTTTCTTCTTCTCCACAACCATGTCCATTACCACCTGCTGTCGTTCCTGTTCCTATTCCCACCAATGCGCATACCATGCGTACTCGCAGCAAGGCAGGGTTCGGTCAACCTTCCAAACGCCTCAACCTCACTGCGTCCCCTACTTCTCTCTCTCCCATACCTAACTCCTACAAAGCTGCTCTTCTCGATCCTAACTGGTTCAACACCATGCGTGAGGAATACGATGCTCTTCTCCTGAACAATACCTGGTCTCTCGTCCCTCATCCCGTTGGTGCTAATGTTGTTTCCGGCAAATGGGTTTTTCGGCACAAGTTCAACTCCGACGGCTCTCTTTCTCGCTACAAAGCTCGTTGGGTATGTCGTGGTGATTCCCAACAGGCCGGTGTTGATTTCGACAAGGCTTTCTCTCCTGTAGTTAAGCCGAGCACGATTCGCGTTGTTCTCAGCCTTGCTGTTTCCTCCTCATGGCCCATTCATCAGTTAGATGTGAAGAATGCCTTTCTACATGGATCTCTCACCGAAACAGTTTTCTGCCAGCAACCCCTCGGATTCGTTAATCCGTCTCTTCCCGATCACGTATGCCACCTGCAGAAATCCCTATATGGTATAAAACAGGCGCCCCACGCTTGGTTTCAACGATTCGCCACGTTCTTGCACACCATCGGTTTCCTTCCTTCTCGTTCTGACTCCTCTCTCTTCATTCTCAAAACACCCAACCACATTGCTTATTTTCTTTTATATGTTGATAACATTGTCCTCACTGCCTCCTCTGATGCTTTTTTACACCACATTAT
Organism: Triticum urartu; assembly: GCF_056163025.1. Classification (NCBI taxonomy): domain Eukaryota; kingdom Viridiplantae; phylum Streptophyta; class Magnoliopsida; order Poales; family Poaceae; genus Triticum; species Triticum urartu. The sequence continues at coordinate 28,639,831 of NC_141877.1, forward strand.
TTGCTCACTACGCCACGAGTTCAACATGACAGACCTTGGATCTCTCCATCATTTTCTTGGCATTGCCGTATCTAGATCTTCCTCCGGTCTCTTTCTTTCTCAGCGTCAGTATGCACTAGATCTTCTCTCTAAGGCCGGCATGTCTGACTGTCATCCCTCCCGCACTCCCGCTGAAACTGGCTGTAAACTTTCTTCTGATGGCGAACCTTTCTCCGATCCTACTCTCTATCGCAGCCTCACAGGAGCTCTTCAATACATGACTCTCACTCGCCCTGAACTCACCTATGCCATTCAACAAGCCTGTATACATATGCATGACCCACGTGTTCCTCACTACAATCATGTCAAACGCATTCTGCGCTACCTCAAAGGGACTCTTGACCACGGTCTCTCTATCACACCTTCCGCTCCAACTTCTCTCACAACGTACTCCGATGCCGACTGGGCTGGATGTCCAGATACTTGTAGGTCTACCTCTGGTTATTGTGTGTACTTGGGTGATAACTTGCTTTCATGGTCTTCGAAGAGACAGCTCACTGTTTCCAGGTCATCCGCTGAAGCCGAGTACCGCTCTGTCGCACACGCTGTTGCCGAAACTGTATGGTTTCGTCAACTACTCAGCGAGCTGCACCGACCTCTTCAACAAGCTACACTCGTCTACTGTGATAATATTTCTGCCGTGTACATGTCTTGTAATCCTGTGCAACACCGTAGAATTAAGCATATAGAGATAGACATCCACTTTGTTAGGGAGAAGGTAGCTCTCGGCGATGTTCGTGTCATGCACGTTCCTACAAGTGCTCAATTCGCCGACATCTTCACCAAGGGACTACCGACAGCAGCCTTCATCGACATACGCTCCAGCCTCAACGTCGTCGAACCCGCCGTTGACACTGAGGGGGGGGGGTGTTAGGCAGGCGCCTTGGTCCACCTGGCCTGCCCACGATCAGCGCTTCCCCACCTCCCACGATTCCTATATTCAGTTGGGGCCTCGTTCCCATATATGTAACCAGCCTGTACTCTGTATGCGGCGAGCAAAACAATTAATCAAGTTTACAGAAAGGACACCGGTGTGGATTTCTAGGACATGGGTCTACGTGCACATGATTCAGCATTTTTTTTAAACAATAATAAATAAATCAAAAGATTTTGAAATTTTTGCAACAGGCATAATCTCATGTTTAAAGTTTCAGGACAAATGAGTTGTCTCATACCCTGAGTGAAGAAAACAAAATTGCAGCTACAAAAGCAGTGAATAGTAGCTTTTATATAGCATTGATTCTCTTTCTTTTTCTCTCGGAATAGGGAATTTTGTCCCGAAATGAACATGAGTATTATGGTGGTACTAACCACGCTTTCCCGAAAACAAACCCTGGCCAATAGTATGTATAACACAGAGTATAGTACGTGGTGGGTCACCTGATATAAACGAGTAGTCGAGCACAGTGGTACATACACATCGATTTTGATGATGATGATCGATGGCGATGGCGAGGTGTGGACTACGTAGCTAGGGAGCACACACTGATCATCTGAACCTACGTGGCGACCTGATTGGCCATACGACAGACCCAGACCCTCTAGCCTGCCTGTACTTGCCACCTTGATGAGTTGTTGTGCTTTAATTTATTTATTTTGAATACGGTATAGACTCAGATGCACATATATATACACACATACACTCATTTCTACGAACACACCCATACACAACTTATCGTTATGAGCATATCCGAGAGACTGGGCCGACACATCATTTTAAGATTGACGAAGTTGCCACAAACACCTTTGTAGTCGATGAAAACGTCCCCTTCAACTGGATGCACATCGGCAGAAGGCCTCGAATAAATCAAGAGAAATGAAGCACCAATGTCAAGTTTAGAACTTGAACACCAATAAACTGAGAATACCTATTATACTTTAGTTTGTCCTAATCTTGATTCGTATTGAAAAAAAAAAGAATTATAAAGTACTCCCTCTGCAGATAAATATAAGACGTCTTAGGTCACTACTAGTGTCTTATTTATTTACAGAGGAAGTACTTATTTGTAAGTCTGCCCTCATGGATAAGTGCCAACATCCAAGCTGCCACTCGTACGCTTAGCTCTAGCCTTCCTCACGCCGTTGATCTTGCGTCGTCCTCGGTCGTTGGCTCCCTCGCCGGCATGCCACCATTCACTGGATACGCCGGTACAAACGGCACGTCATGACCAAAAGCGTCGAAAGAGCCGGTGTGTGTCCCCCCATACTTCCGTAACTCGCGACACACGTGGGCGTGTATGCTCCAACACCAAATAAGCCACGAACCAACCTGTGGTTAGATGGTTAGAGTAACTGTGGTATCCCAGTCCATCAGGATTCAAATTCTGGTGCTTGCATTTATTTCTGGATTTATTTTAGTATTTCCGGCGATGCGCATTTAGTGGAAGGAGATGTTCCCATCGACGACGAGGCGTCTACGGTGACTTCGTAAATCTCAAGATGATATGTCGGCTCAGTCTTTCAGGGATGCTCATAAGGGTAGGGTGTGCGTGTGTGCGCTCATAGGAGTGAGTGTATGCGCGTGTATATGAACGCTTGTGTTTGTATTGATATTCAAAAAAAACACCAAACAAGCCAAACGTACACGCACCGGTGCCCCACTCTGGCGTATATAAATTTTCTCTAGATAAGCCATATGAGGCCTTTTTTTGCGGGGAAGCCATATGAGGCCTTTTACAATGCAAAATGCTTAGAGAAATAAACTAATGTCTTTTAAGCATCGATGCTTACTTGTACTCTCTCCGTCCGAAAATATTTGTTCTAAAAATGGATAAAATGGATGTATCTATAACTAAAATAAGTTTAGATATAATCATTTCTAAGACAAGTATTTCCGGACGGAGGGAGTAGAAGATAGATGCTTTAAGGCACCTCTTGTGTAGAAATAAGCATTGATGCTTACTAAAAACTTAGTTTATACACCTCTCGATAAGCATATATGTGCTTTCCACAACTGTGCTTTCCTAAAAGTGAAAGCACTGATGTGATTCACGATGAAGCACAGTTTGCTTTCGCGTGAAGCACAATTTTACTTCTCGAAAAGTGAAAAACATAGGTCTACTTCCTAAAAACATGAAAAGCACAATTGTGGTTTCCAGATTCTTGTTTTTCTAGTTTTCATTTTTTTTCATGTTTCCATTTTTCTGTCTTTTTTTCAATTTCTAGTTTTTACAGTTTGTTTAGGGGGCAAAGATCGTCCAAACCCATTAATATGGGGTCTCCCATTAATATGGGGTCTAGTTTCGTCGTTGTCGACGCGAGAAACACAACAAAGAAGATGGTTCATGATTTGGATGCATAATTCAAGAGATAAACATTTTGAAAAATGAATATGTGAAAACAGCGCAAAACTGCCAGGTTGGGATAGGTGTCGCATATGCAATGTGCCACTTATCATCACTATAAAAAAATGAGAGTGATATTGCAAGGGATTCCCTCTAGTGATTTGGGCGATACTTGCACATCAACGCCTGCGAGCACCTTCGGAGCGCTTGCTCGCGTTCACGCTGGGTGTGCCTGCACATTATGGCATTTTTATTTTTATTTTTGCGGGGAAAACTTCTAATCTATTCATCTTCAATTATGATAGTACAACGAATACTAGAAATAATAAAAATTACATTCAGATTGGCATTTGAGAGCTAGCACTTTCTTTTAGGGACATCCAATCGCTAGGTAGCTCTTTTATTTAGGGCATTTGATCGATGGTGCACACTTCATATGGTTTCCCAACCTTTTTGTAGCTTTTTTAGTTTTCTTCTTGTTACATAAAATTTCAAAATATTCTAAAATTTATATGTTGAAAAATATTTTTATTTGCTAATTCTATAAGATGTTCATCGTGTATTAAGGAAGTAAAATGCTCATTGGTCTTTAAAAATATTCATCAGGTATCTAACAAATTGTAAATGTGCTTTTAATAAAAAATGCACAGTTTAATTAAAAAGGTCAAATTGTTTAAAAATATTTTCGATATATTTCTAAAAACACTTACTCAGAAATATATTCCCTTTAACAAGATAAAGCAACTCGGATACTCAATAAAATGTTCATGTTTTTTTTAAAACTCACTATTTTCTTGTAATTAAAGAAAATAGTTCATTTACGTTTAGAAACATGTTATTGTAGTTGAAATAAAATGTTCCCATGTCTTAAGTATTTGTTCATGTACCTCTAAAAAATTATTTTATTTCAGACAAAAAATAAAACTAAATAAATGACATTGAAATGTAGAGGAAAAAAGGAAAAATAAAGGATAATATGATGACAACGTTAAAAGTAAATAAAAATAGGAATAGTAGTGGGGAAAAGGGAATAAACAATAAAAAAGTAAGGGAAAGAAATCAAGTAACAAAATTAGAAAAACAAAAGGGGAGAAAAGGGGAAAACATGCCAAAACTTCCCTAAAAAGCCTACACTAATATATACAATGATAGCACTCTCAAAACACAATATTGGAGAAAATTTCCCTTTACCACAATCAGGGAAGGTTTGCTGGACGCGGGTGTGATATACGAGTCGTATGCAAGAGTTAGCAATTGCACCCACAATTTATTTTAAAAATACTTGACGAACAACTTTTTAATACACCATAAAAGAAATTAAATAGATGATGAAACTTTAGTAAATATACGCTGAATAATTTTCTAATACACAAGAAACATGTTTTGAATACACAATATTTTTTCCCCAAAAACATGTTGGGAATTTTTTAAATTCATGACGAAGTACTTTCTAATAAGTGATGAACACACACAATAAACATGGTTTTGAGATAGATGATTAAAAAAATTAATGTACGATGAACATTCTTAAAATACTCAGGAAAACTGTTTCTAAGGATATATGGCTTACTCTGAAATTGTATTACAAATTATTTCTCTAAATATTTTTTTGTAATATTTCGAAATATCTCTACAAAAGGAGAAAATGTAACTCACAATAAAATAAAAATAATAAAAATTGAAGAATGAAAGTAAAATGAGAAAAACAAATTTAAAAGAAATAAAAAATTGGAAAATAAATAACAGGTACAAAACAAAACTGCCATATTAGAGTCATGTTTGTTTGGGCATTTGTATCTAGTTTTGCAGCTTTTCCACTTTAAGAAAAAAAGTCACAAAAGCTCCTAAATAGTGCCTTTTTCCTTCGGCTTGTGGCTTATGACAATATTATTATATGATAGTATAAGCCAAAAGCCGAATAAGAAAAAGCACCGGTTTAGAAGCTTTTTTGTCAACATGAAAAAATCTACAAAAACATAAGCAAAAGGCCAAACAAACAAGACCAGGACCGGTCAGATGCCTAGGTGAAAGACCAAGCATACTACTGTGAGCAGTTAGGGGCAAAGCGAATAGATTGGTTTCCAGACCGGAAAACTCTATTTGACGCTCCGTGCGTCACCCTATTTGACGCTCTGTGAGCAAATAGTCGACAGATCGAACAGTGGCGCAATCAACTGGACAGGCCCATCTACAGCTGTAGATACGTGGCGCGATCAACTCGGCCGGGCCATTTCCCGCTGTAGGTAGTTCCGATTTCGGGAACTTTCTAGAAGTTTGCCAGCCGGTTTTATCGGTTTTAGAACCTTCTAAAAGGTTCCTTAAGCGGATTTTTTATTTTCCTTTTTTTTCGGTTCCTTAAGCGGGTTTTTTATTTTCCTTTTTTTGTTTAGGTTTATTATATCTGTATTAGTTTTTATTTTTTTGCCTTCTTTATTTTAAAATAAGTTTGAAAATTTCAAATATGTTTCTAAATTGTTCGGACTTCCAGAAAACTTTTCCCAAAATTGTTCTCATTTTTTCTAAAATGTTCGAATATTCAAAAAATGTTCGTGATTTACAAAAAGTATTCGAGAATTGAGAAAGTGTTTCCTTTTCATTTTTTTCACAAATTTTAAATATTTGTATTTTCATAAAATGTTTGCACTTTTAATAAAATTGCTTGCTTTTTCAGAAAATTGTTTTTGCAGAATATTTGTTCATAGACTAACAAAATGTTTGTTTTTTCGAATTTTGCTCACATACTCAAAATATGTTCATGTTTTCTATTTTTGTTCGGAGTTTAAAAAAATGTTCGTGTTTCCTGTTTCATTGACAATTTCTTAAAATATTTCCATATTTTCAGAAAAAAATACAAAATGTAAGAATGTTCAAATTTCTAAAATTTTGTTTGATTTTTTCTTGCACATTTCGCTTTTCAAAAAGTATTTACTTCCTCCAAAAAATCGTGTTTGAATTTTCAGCAGACGTTGGATCTAATAATTTTGCGTTATTAAAACCCCGAGCTAGACGTTGAGCTACTAATCTCTTTAGCTGCGCTGATTATCAGCCCGCACATAGTATGCACGGTCTTGTGTTCGAACCCGAGATGGTGCATTAATTTTTGGATTTTGCGCGTGCACTCCTGCTGCTGGGCCGGCCCAGTTCGCTGCCTCTGTCTGTGTCGAGGGCTTTTTTTAGAAGGATAGCTAGGTTTTTATTGCATGGTTAAAATGTTTACAGGGATAATATCAGCATCATGAGGATGCCCAGAGGAAGAGTGACACCATACCTAGCTAACCTATGAGCTTCAAAGTTTGAAGATCTAGGCTCAAAGATAAAATTACAAGCCGTGAAAACTCTCGAAGTTTCAGTCACCTCTCTAATAATACTCCCATAATTACCTCCCACTCCTTGCTTGATATGTGAGATGACCTGCTTGCAATCTGAAGCCACCTGAATATGTTGCAGACTGAAGCCATCTTCCTTCAAACTTGGATACCAAGCAGCTACCTCATCCGGGTCTAGCTCTGGTACCCATGCCTTAGCACGGCTCAAGGCCGTCACGGCACCGACTCTTGCACATGACCATTTGATCTCTTGAATCCTTGCAGGCAGAATTGCCAATTTTTTCAAGACATCGCTCAACAGATTGGGTCCTTGATTTGTTGGTGAAATTGTGGCTAGCGTGCGTTGAGCTCCAGTATACAGCTGTTCAACAAGTGTATATACGGCTTTCAGCTTCACCAGCGTATCTTGACTAAGATTGCTGCTCCTTGGACCTATATAACAATTATGGAATAGTCAGTGGCGGTTTATAATATCAAACGAAGAGATTCAAGTTGAATGCTGGTAAGGCGACTCACCAAAGATAGTAGAAACCATCTGGGATACACGATAAACCGGTAAGCTCAGTGGTCACCTCTTGAAGAGCCGCTTCAGATTTCTCAGCCCGCTGCGTCAAAGCAGTCTTTTCCTCAGTCCAGGCATTTCTTTCAGCCTCAAAACTAGTTTTCAGTTTTTCCGTTTTAGCCACGCTAAATTGGAATTTTGAATCCGCTTTCTGGGTTTCAGATTCTTGATTCTTTGGTCGGGTCTTTGCATCAGCCAATTGTGATTGAAGTTCAGTCGTGGCGTCCTGTAAAACATAGAGTTACAAACACATTTATATCCGGGTTACAGGAATGTAAGTCCCAAGTAGTTTGAAAGCAACAACACTTGGCTTGGGGGCTAATGCCTACCGAAGAGTTCTTCCTACAATGGCTTATATGACTAAGTCCCAAGCACTTTGCAAGCAACGGTACTTAGCACTTGGGGGCTAATGCATATTTGCTCATTTTTCATTACTACTTGAAAGTGCGTTATATCGACTAGAGGGGGGGGGTGAATAGGCGATTTTTATGAGAGTCTTCAAAACGTGAGAGTTATGAAGACAAACAACGAAGATTATGCCTATTACTATGCAGCGGAAGTTAGATTACACTAGGCCAGCCATGGTCATGTATTCAATAGAGTGAAAGCACAATGACAAACAGCTTCAGTGTAATAAGGATCAGGTAGGAAGAAGTTATGAAGCCAGACAGATCATACATTCATGTTGTGAAGACAAAAGATAAAGCAAGCATGCAATGGCTTCACAATGAGTAATAGTAAGAAAAGGAAGTGAAGATGAAACCAGTGACTCGTTGAAGACAATGATATGTTGGACCAGTTCCAGTTGCTGTGACAACTGTACGTCTGGTTGGAGCGGCTAGGTATTTAAACCTTAGGACACACAGTCCCGGACACCCAGTCCTGAACACACAGTTCAGGACACCAAGTCCTCACCGTATTCTCCTTGAGCTAAGGTCACTTAGTCCTCGCCCAATCACTCTGGTAAGTCTTCAAGGTAGACTCCCAAACCTTCACAAACTTCATTCACTGGCAATCCACAATGTCTCTTGGATGCTCTGAACACGATGCCTAACCGTCTGGAGGATTCACAGTCCTCAAGTGTAATAAGTCTTCAGATCACACGGACAAGAAGACTTAAGTGATGCCCAATTTACTCTGGCTCTGGGTGGTTAGGGCTTTTCTCCTCACTAGGAATTTTCTCTCAAAGGCTTCTAGGTGGGTTGCTCTCAATCGACAAAAGTCGTGCATTGAAATCTGAGCAACCAACCGTTTATGGTTGTGGGGGTGGGCTTTTTATAGCCACTTGGCAACCCGACCTAATTTGTCCGAAATGACCCTGGGTCACTAAGGAACTGACACGTGTCGCAACGGTCAGATTTCAAACTCTCATGGCAACTTTACTTGGGCTGCAAGCAAAGTTGACTTGTCCGGCTCTGGACAAGATTCACTCTCATTGTCTTCACTCGAAGACATAGGTTTTGGTTTAGGCATCACTTTAGTCATTTTGACTGGTTCTCCTGAACCCCACTTAACAGTACGGTGGTTCCTATGACTCAACACACAAGAAAAAAGAACTACGAAAGATCTAAGTCTTCGAGCTCCATAGGCTTCATAACGTGTCTTCTTTTGTCATAATCTTCAAAGTGAATATCTTCATATACCACCTTTGGCTTCAATGTCTTCATACATTTTTAGGGGTCATCTCTGGTAGTAAAACCGAATCAATGAGGGACTTCTACCTGTGTTATCCTGCAATTCTCACAAACACATTAGTCCCTCAACTAGGTTTGTCGTCAATACTCCAAAACCAACTAGGGGTGGCACTAGATGCACTTACAATCTCCCCCTTTTTGGTGATTGATGACAAACTAGTTGAAGTTTTCAACGGGGAATATATTGTGTGAAATTTGTAAAGGATAGGGAATTGTCTTCATAAGTTGCAAGGGCTCCCCCTGAAGATGTGCATATAAGTTAATTTGCTTTTGGAATGCAAATGCACATGGCAGGTTGTACTTGTGGAGATCCGCTTCAGCTTATGAGGACAATCCACTATGCATGTGAAAGTATATGAAGATAATGACATGCATAATGGAAAATGGACGTCTGCGGAATGAGATAAGTGCGGAATTTATCATCGCACATGCGGAATTTATCTTCGCAAAACAGGGTGGCAAACAGGTAGCAGACGACCATCGAGTTATAGTGTTACAACTCAAAGAACCAAATGAAGCAAAAAAAACGATAGTTGTAAGCACGAAGCAAAATATAGCACAACTTAAAGCATCCGCCCATATGGACCCGCTTGAAGACTATCAACCCATATGCTTCTCCCTCTTTTGTCAGCAAGGACTAAAAAGGTTTGAAGACATAGGGTATCTACTCGTTTCCAGGAGCAGCAGGGTCATTGGAGGTGTTTGGCGGTGCAAACGAGCTTGGAGGTGCTGAAGCAGGTGGCGGTGATGTATCATCGTCGTCTTCATCAATGATCCTTGCAGTAACTGTGGCAGCAGATGAAGAAAACTCAGAGTCTTCAAGTGATGGTGTGTTGCGCATCACAGCCCTTCTGGGGGTGTGGTGTCAAACTTGAAACGCTCTGTGAAGCCATCCTCTTCAAGTTCAGCTTCAGTACATATCATTGAGAGCCCTTTCCATGTACGACGGCAGGTTTCGTGTGTAACGAAGGCATTCTTGGTGGCAAGGTTTCGAAGACGATTGACATCCACCAAGAGGCTCTTCATCTGACGCTTTAGCCAGTCGTGATGCCTATCTTGCTTTTGGTGAAGGGCCACAAGAAGCTCTCGGTCAATGAGGACACGAGCACGCTTCTTGGGTCTTGGAGCATTTGTGTTGTCTGTGGCTTCAGTAGATGCTGGTGCACGTGTAGTGCCAGCCAACGGATATACCCTGGATATGGCTTCAACACCTTCAACATTCTGCGTGAAGCTCTGGTGTTCTGCATTCTGAAGACTTATCGATTGCTTGGCAGGCTCAGGATATATTGCTTCAGTAGAGGTATCCACATCTGGCAAGAAGATCCGATGGTTTCGGGCAGAGGGCTGATGCGAGATCGCAGAGTGCAGTTTGATCAGCCTCATCACCCAAGGTGCATAGAACTTCAAACCAAATAATTCTGAGCCTGATGCAGCAAGTTGGCGTATGAAGAGATCCTATGCGTTGAAGCATTTGCCATGCAGGATATAGAATATGAGAGTCTTCATTGCACCCTCAATCTTGGCATGTGGTGAGTGTCCCTTAATGGGCCAGAGAGTCCGCCGGATGATGTGATATATGGTCCTGGGCAGGTACTCTAGGTCTTCAATGAAGAACTCAGTAGGATAGGGTGCATCATGGGGCAAGGGCTTCACCATTGAGAGCATCTGACTCATATTGGGTTCAGGCCTCTGGAATATGCTCTCAATAGATTCAGAATGTAGTTGACAGCCTTCCTCGAAGAATTCGCCTGGAGTGGGCAGGCCGGTGAGCTCAATGATATCAAATGCATTGGCTTCATGATGGACATTGCCGGTCATCCACTCCAGGATCCAAGTCTTCGGATCTCTGTTGTATCCTTTTATATGGAGGGTGGCATAGAACTGAAGTAGAAGCTCTTCATTCCAGTGCTCTTCATCAGTCACAAATGGCAGCAGACCCACTTGCCTGAAGAAATCCAGTGCTTCCTCTAAGCAGGGCAGACCAGCAATGGCTTCAACCTCAAGGCGCTTGTGCGGAAAGATGCGGCCTTGGTTGTATAAGATGCATGAATAATAGCTGCGCTGAGAATAGCTCCAAAACCTGTCTGATACAATCCTTTCCCTTGAATAGGGGTTCTTGGAGCTGTTGAAAAATGTATTGTCTTCCTTGAAGCTGTTAATATCAAAGGAGCCAGGTGCTGATGCAGGACCTGGGAACCTTGGAAGCCTTGGGACTGGCTTCTGGACATGAGGCCTGTTCTCAATATGATAATCAAACTGTGGACCTGCAGCAGACTCAGGAACAGAAGCGTCTGGCTCAGTAGTTTCGCTGTCCGCTGAAGCATTTGGTGGGGCGGGCTCCACATTGGCTTCAGTGTTTGTGGTGGCAACCGCAACATTTTCTTCCTCCGCTTGTGTAGTTGGAGGGACAACCACAGGCACGTTCTCCTGGAGAATTGCATCTTGATGGAGCGGGGAAGTGGGTTCTGGTGGTGCTTCTTCATTGTCTTCGGCTGATGCAACCGGAATTTTTGCAGTATGGACTTGAGGCCTTGGACCTTTGCGAAGCCTACGGAACGCAGACGACGCTTGTGGGGTTGGAGTGGGCTGGGCCTCAAAATCTTCTTCCTCCTGAGGGCGATCCGCCCATGACTCATCTTGTGCCATTGACGTCAGAGGACGACCAATACTGATGAGTTCGCTTGTTTCAAGCGGAGGAAGGGCTGCATCATCTTGTACATTGTCTTGGTGACCAATGTCTTCAGCAGCTGTGGGGTCGGCTGCTGGAATATCTTCAGCTTCAGGAGCCTCTGTGGGAGCAGGCTCATGAACTGTCAGTCGTCTTTCTGCATTGGGGTGAATGACAGAGAGGGGTTCAACCATCAAGGGCTCTGTGGGAGCAGCCCGAGATTTCTTGATCTTGCGCTTCTTTTTGCTGGGGGCAGTAGGAGAGGCTTCAGAGCTCTTCCTTTTTCTGGCTTCAGCCTCTGCAGTTCTTGTCTTCTTTAGCTCTGAAGCTATTGACCGGCTCTTTGGCTTCGAGCCAGTCATTGCAGTGGGGAAGACAATTTGAACCGCTTCTTGCCTAGGTGCCTCTGGTTCATTCACAACATGATTCTTCTTCTTCACGGCCATCTTGGGGTCGATGCCAGGACGCCCAAGTGCCTTGCGCTTTTCAGCCTCGTTGTAGGCTTGAACACATCTTTCTGCCAAAGACTTCATCCGCTCACGTGAGCCCTGAGCTTCTGCACGCTTCTTCAGAAAATTTTCTTTGAGCTCATGCATCATGGTTTTGAAGCTCCTCACTTCCTGCACGCTGAGGCTGGCCATGTGCTTCTTGAACTGAGCCTTTTCGTGATCAATTTTCTGCTTCAGCTCAACAATGCACTGAGCAATGGCCAGTTCTGAAGCAATTGCGCCTTGGAAGGCGACACTGAGGCCAACTGGCAGCTGCAGATCATTGAAGCTTATGTCTGGTGAGTCAAACCATTCATCGATGAAGCTGTGGATGATGGCGACATCAAAGAGAGGCAGATTGTTGAAGATTTCAGCTTCTTCCTTGCTTTTGATAAGCTGCTCTAGAGCGTCATCTCCCAGATCTTCATCGCTTGATAGATCAATGGCTTCGCTGTGCAGAATGGCAGCAGCAGTGAGCTCTTTGCCTGTTTGTTGCTGGGGCTCCTTTTCCTTCTGGGGCTTGGAGACGCGGGATATGTCTTCAGACTGCACACTGACTTCAGGAGGTGCAGTTTTCAATGGCTTCGCCCTTGAGATTTTTGAGGCAGGGGCCGGCTTTGAAGCTTTTGGTTTCTTTGTCTGCTTTGGCTTCGGCACAGCAGGAGCTTCATCAGACTCAGAGTCAGCTGGAGGGTCATTTACTTCAGTCCCTTGGACTAAGATGTGGGTGATTAGGCCCTCAAGATTGGCAAACGGACCGATGACATTGGGTTCCGCGTCGCGTGTGCCATCTGCCCTTGGTGCGGAGGGACTAGGGTTGAAGTCTAATCCAAATTTCTTCTTGTTTAGCTTCGCTGACTGTTGGGCAAACTGAAAGTTGCGCTTGAAGAGATTGTCGTCACGACACCAGAGGAGTGACGACGGATGCGCATCATCAGGCTGTGGTCCTCAGACCATGCATGGGTAAAAGCCTTGAGCAATGGCTCCATCTCTGGTCTTGGGTACGAGATTCTTGTATAAGATGTCCCCCCATGGCTTCTTGATGGCACATTTCTCAGCATACTCCTGAGTGACGAAGCGGTATTTGAACCACTGTTCTGCCCAATAGCGTCGAATCCATTGGATTCGGGTCTTGCGCTGCCCATAACTTTCTTCTGGATCTGTTTTGTACATTTCTGCCAAGTCTTCAGGCAGATCTTTGGAAGTTCCCTCACGTCTCTGTCTGCCCCCCTTCCTTGCTGCTGCTTCTGAAGCCATAAACTTTAACTTGAAAGGCTTCAAAGCTTTCAAAGGCTTCAAAGGCTTTCTTTTTCTGGACCAACAGGAACTGGCTTCAGGAGAGTTTATGTGATGCTGTAGGAATTCTGCAAATGAATGCAGACTATGAGAACCGAAGGATTCTCCCACGGACATGTACCTGTGACAGCATTAAGGTGCGAGGGAAGGGGAAGAGGTCATATGCATTCTCAGAAGGTTTTGAAGATTAATCAGTTTAGAAGACATTGACCTCATCGTGCGAAGACATTCACTCATAGATAAGAAGTTGGTTCCAGATTTGTACGAACCCACAGATCAGTACAAGTGAGGAATCTAACTACTTTATGAAGCACAAGTGAATATACTAGGCATGTCATGAGATGCAGCGAGAGATCTAACTAGTGTGAAGAGAAACTTCTTATGGTAGAAAGTGACAGAACCATGAGATCAAAGGGGCTGTAAAAAGAAGTTTTATTTACCACACTGGAACTGCTAGACGGAAGGGAGTTGATGCCGAGCAGTTCAGTCCTCCGTGCCCTAACTTGGCGACGGAAAACACCTACGGCGACGGCGGAGAGGACGATGTCCGCGGTCGGCGTGAGGACGGTGTTGGAGAGGTTGCGGCAGTGAAGCGCTTCGTCTCCGGCGTCGTCGAGTGCTAGCGGTGGCGCTAGGGTTCGTGCGAGGGTGGAAGAAGGAGATAATGACCGCGGTAAGTGTGAATTTATAGGCTCAGGGGCGGCACTGTGCTATTACACAAGTGCCCCTGGCGGTTCGCATTTGAGGAACGCGTGGCCAGTTAGCAGAAGTTTGGGGTTTGTTCCACGTCCCACGCACGCCTAAATTGTCGGGCGGTCGTTCCTGCTTCTCCGAATTTTATGTGGAGGAATGAGCATTAAAAACGGACTTTATGGTTGTCTCTATATCTTCAGCTGACAAGGACACAGTGAAGAGATTCGACAGTTTCAATAGAATGCATATGACTTGGAGAGATAGAATTTGAGATAGAAAGCATAGAGAGATTAGGGTCCGATCACATTCACTTAGTTCAAAAGATTCAACCAAGAAGACATAGCTATAAGTGAATGCTGTAGAGGACAGAACACTAGTATGTATATATCTATATAATCAATGTAGTGAAGATAATCATGAAGACATGTTGAGTTCAAAGCCAAACCAAATGTGAAGATATTGCAAGGTAACGCCATGAGTGAAACACTTCAAAATGGAACGTTTGGTGGTGGCGTTACCCACCGTATAGGAAGTATTAGACCCAGACACGGCGCACAATTATCGTGGCGCTCCGAAGTCAAATTCCACATTAATGTATTCACACTTAGAATGTATGTCTTCATTAATTAAAGATATACTTTACTTTGTGTGTTGCACATCTAAGTCATCAATATGCATAAGTGTTAGGATGTGTGCCTGATCATAGGACATTTGAGGATTCCAAGATATTTAGCTCACACCGTAACTTGCAAAACCTCTTCTCATCCAAGGGCTTGGTGAAGATATCTGCCAATTGCTCTTCAGTGTTGACGTGTATGATATCAATGTCTTCCTTCACAACATGATCTCTGAGAAAGTGATGACGAATTTCAATGTGCTTTGTCTTCGAGTGCTGAACTGGGTTGTTGGCAATCTTGATGGTGCTTTCGTTGTCGCAGTAAAGTGGCACTTGCTTCAGATGAATGCCATAGTCCTTGAGTGTTTGTTTCATCCACAGAAGCTGAGCGCAGCAAGATCCAGCAGCAATGTATTCAGATTCAGCAGTGGAGAGAGATACACAGTTCTGCTTCTTTGAAGACCAACATACAAGTGATCGTCCCAGAAAGTGACATGTGCTTGATGTAGACTTGCGATCAACCTTGTCACCAGCATAATCAGCATCCGAAAATCCAACCAAATCAAACTCTGAGCCCTTTGGATACCATAATCCTAGAGTTGGGGTGTGAGTCAAATATCGAAGAATTCGCTTCACAGCTAAGTGATGCGACTCCTTTGGTGCCGCTTGAAATCGAGCACACATGCAAACACTAAGCATAATATCTGGCCTAGATGCACATAAATAAAGCAAAGACCCAATCATGGAGCGGTATACCTTTTGATCGAACTCTTTACCATTGTCGTCAGGACCTAGATGATGTTTGGCTGGCATTGGTGTTGTGAAGCCTTTGTAGTCTTGCATACCAAAGCAGTTGCTCTCTTTGTGAACCATTTGTCTCATCAAACCGCACATCCACTGTTCAACCACTTTGTAATGGAAGAGATTGAAGACTCTGTAGGAGTGTGAATCCTTTCCATATCCAAGCATAAAGCCCTCATGTGCTTTTGGTGCAAACTTTGAGGTGTGGTGTGGGTCCTTGATCCAGCACCTTGCTCCAAATACTCTGAAGTAACTGACATTTGGCTTCTTGCCAGTTAGGAGTTCATAAGATGTCTTGTTCAGAAGCTTGTGAAGATAAACACGATTGATTGTATGGCATGCAGTGTCAATGGCTTCAGTCCAGAATTTTCTTGGAGTCTTGTATTCATCTAGCATTGTTCTGGCCATCTCAATGAGTGTTCTGTTCTTGCGTTCGACGACGCCATTCTGCTGTGGCGTGTACGGAGCTGAGAATTCATGTGTGATGCCCAAGGTATCAAGATATGTATCAAGGCCAGTGTTCTTGAGTTCAGTGCCATTGTCACTTCTGATGTGCTTTATCTTGGCGCCAAAATTGTTCATAGCTCGATTGGCGAAGCGTCTGAAGACATCCTGCACTTCAGTCTTGTAAAGGATTATGTGCACCCAAGTATATCTAGAGTAATCATCAACAATGACAAAGCCATAGAGGCAAGCAGAAGTAGTAAAAGTTGAGTAGTGAGTGGGACCGAAAAGATCCATGTGGAGCAGTTCGAAGGGTTGTGTAGTAGTCATGATTGTCTTCGAAGGATGTTTTGCCCTTGTCATCTTCCCTGCTTCACAGGCACCGCATAAGTGATCTTTCTTGAACTTGACGCCCTCGATGCCTATGACATGCTTCTTCTTCGCAAGGGTGTGGAGGTTCCTCATGCCAGCATGCCCAAGCCTCCGATGCCAAAGCCAGCATTCTGAAGCTTTTGCAAGAAGACATACTGCAAGTTGTGGCCCTGCTGAGAAATCTACCACGTACAAATCACCTTTCCGATACCCTTCAAACACTAGAGACTTTTCAGATTCCATTAGTACCAGGCAACGATATTTTCCAAACATTACGATCATATTCAAATCGCAAAGCATTGAGACAGACATTAAGTTGAAGCCAAGGGATTCAACAAGCATGACTTTATCCATGTGTTGATCCTTTGAGATTGCAACTCTACCTAGACCCAATACCTTACTTTTACCAGTGTCAGCAAATGTGATGTGGCTCTTGTCGGATGGACGTAATGTTGAGTCCATAAGAAGGCTTCTTTTGCCAGTCATGTGATTTGTACACCCACTGTCAATAATCCATTCTGAAGACTTTGAAGTCGCTGGTGTCGTACCCTACAGTGCAGTTAGGGGGATAGGCTTCACGAAGAGAATTGTGAAGCATAAACATTTGACGAACCAGTGGGTTATGAAAACTTAGATCCAGATTAGAACTAATAGGGAAAGTAGCATGCGATTCAGGAACGAGGTACATAATGATGCCATTTGGGCATTTTATCTTGCGTCCCACAAGATTTTTAAGGTCCCCAGCAATAGCGTCAGAAGATTTTGTTTTTCTGCTGGAGACCTTTCCCTGCAAAAGAGAGTTAAGCTTTCTTAACCACCCACATCTTCAAGGGTGGCTTAGAAGCAATAAGTCTAAGTGCAGCATCTGAGAATTTTGGCTTTGAAGCCTTAGCAAACAGTCTAGCAGGTGGACAATAATACTCATAGGAATAAGCAGAATAATTTTTGGTCATATGAACATGATGATTCGAAGAACCGCTCTCATATTCATATGCCTGAGTATGGTTTCCCTGCAAAACATTTGCGTTAGTGTGACTCAGGTGAGTCCTCTGTTTGTATGAAGCCTTTGGACCATATGAAGCCTTTGGTCTGAGGTTTGTCTTCTTCAAGTGAGGTGTCATGAAGACATTCACAGGAAGATTTTCCAGACACTTTTTTGGAACCCAGATCTTCTTCATAGGCGGTCCATTCCTGTAGTTAGTACCAATGTACCTGGCAAACACTTCACCATTCTGATTCTTAAACAGTTTATAGTTTGCATCAAAGGATTCATCAATGATAATGGGGTTAGCACAAGTGAAGCCAGATAAATTGGATGGATCTGCTGAAAGTTCCTTTGTAGCAACCCATGTGGTTTTGGGGTACTGCTCAGGTTTCCAGTAAGAGCCATCTGCATTTATTTTCCTCACGAACCCAACACCCTCTTTCCTAGGGTTTCGGTTCAAAATCTGCTTCTTGAGGACATCACATAATGTCTGATGTCCTTTAAGACTTTTGTACATCCCTGTTTCAAGCAATTTCTTCAACCTAGCATTCTCATCAGCAATAGCAGTGGTATCCTCAGCAGAGGGGTTAGTTACCACATCAACAGTTGAAGATATTGCAACAACAGTAGCAGTGGAACATTCAGCAACAGAAGTAGCATTATCACGCTCAATGCATTTAAGACATGGTGGTTCAAATCCTTCCTGAGCGGGACTGATCTGTTCGCGCGAAGTGACTCGTTTTCCTTTTGAAGATCTTCATGAGCCGCTCTCAATTTCTCAAGTTCTTGCTTCCTTTGAAGATAATCATAGGAAAGCTTTTCATGAGTTGTTGAGAGAGTATCAAGACGATCTTCAAGTTCCTGATACTTAACGTGAAGGTTTTTTATGTCTTCAATTAAGGATTCAGATCGAGTCATTTCAGCACCCAACAGATCATCGCTTTTGTCTAACAGTTTTTGAATATGTTCCATAGCTTTCTATTGTTCAGTTGCAATTTTAGCAAGTGTTTTGTAGCTGGGTTTTGAATCATAGTCAGAGTCATCGTCACTAGATGTTTGATAGCGAGTAGTGCGTGTGTTTACCTTGGCACCGCGTGCCATGAAGCAGTAGGTAGGAGTGGAGTCGTTCTTGTCATTTGCGTCGGTGTCGGTGATGCAGTCATTGTCTTCAGTGTTGAAGATGGACTTGGCGACGTATGCTGTAGCCAGACTCGCAATGCCAGAATCAGACTCCTCCTCAGACTCCACCTCTGCCTCCTCAGATGCGGACTCCTCCTCTGAATCCATCTCCTTGCCAACAAACGCACGTGCCTTGCCAGATGAGCTCTTCTTGTGTGATGAAGACTTTGAGGAAGACTTGGAAGAAGACTTTGAGTATTTCTTCTTCTTCTTGTCGTCAGAATCATATTCCTTGCTCTTCTTCTTCCTTCTGTTCTCATTGTCCCACTGTGGACACTCAGAGATGAAGTGTCCAGTTTTCTTGCACTTGTGACATGTTTTCTTCTTGTAGTCATGAGCAGAAGCTTCATCATTCCTTGAGCTTGATCGTGAAGATTTTCTGAAGCCTTTCTTCTTGGTGAATTTTTGGAACTTCTTCACTAGCATTGCAAGTTCTCTTCCAATGTCTTCAGGATCATCAGAACTGCAGTCAGATTCTTCTTCAGATGAGGAAACAGCTTTTTCCTTCAAGGCACGAGTTCGCCCATAGTTTGGACCGTAGATATCTCTTTTCTCAGAAAGCTGAAACTCATGTGTGTTGAGCCTCTCAAGTATGTCAGACGGATCGAGTGTCTTGAAATCAGGACGTTCTTGAATCATCAGGGCTAGGATGTCAAACGAACTATCAAGTGATCTCAGCAGCGTCTTGACGATTTCATGTTTGGTGATCTCAGTGGCGCCGAGGGCTTGAAGCTCATTTGTGATGTCAGTGAGCCGGTCAAATGTGTGCTGGACATTCTCATTGTCATTTCGCTTGAAGCGGTTGCGAAGAACACTGATTCTTTGATCTCTCTGGGTTGAGACGCCTTCATTGACCTTGGAGAGCCAGTCCCAGACCAGCTTGGATGTCTTCAAGGCACTCACACGGCCATATTGTCCTTTTGTCAGATGACCACAGATGATATTTTTGGCAGTAGAGTCCAGTTGAGTGAACTTCTTGACATCAGCAGCAGTGACACCTTCTCCAGCCTTGGGAACGCCGTTCTCGACGACATACCATAGGTCGACGTCAATAGCTTCAAGATGCATGCGCATCTTATTCTTCTAGTAGGGATATTCAGTTCCATCGAAGACGGGGCAAGCAGCGGAGACTTTGATTATCCCTGCAGTCGACATAGCTAAAACTCCAGGTGGTTAAACCGAATCACACAGAACAAGGGAGCACCTTGCTCTGATACCAATTGAAAGTGCGTTATATCGACTAGAGGGGGGGGGGTGAATAGGCGATTTTTATGAGAGTCTTCAAAACGTGAGAGTTATGAAGACAAACAGCGAAGATTATGCCTATTACTATGCAGCGGAAGTTAGATTACACTAGGCCAGCCATGGTCATGTATTCAATAGAGTGAAAGCACAATGACAAACAGCTTCAGTGTAATAAGGATCAGGTAGGAAGAAGTTATGAAGCCAGACAGATCATACATTCACGTTGTGAAGACAAAAGATAAAGCAAGCATGCAATGGCTTCACAATGAGTAACAGTAAGAAAAGGAAGTGAAGATGAAACCAGTGACTCGTTGAAGACAATGATATGTTGGACTAGTTCCAGTTGCTGTGACAACTATACGTCTGGTTGGAGCGGCTAGGTATTTAAACCTTAGGACACACAGTCCCGGACACCCAGTCCTGAACACGCAGTTCAGGACACCAAGTCCTCACCGTATTCTCCTTGAGCTAAGGTCACTTAGTCCTCGCCCAATCACTCTGGTAAGTCTTCAAGGTAGACTCCCAAACCTTCACAAACTTCATTCACTGGCAATCCACAATGTCTCTTGGATGCTCTGAACACGACGCCTAACCGTCTGGAGGATTCACAGTCCTCAAGTGTAATAAGTCTTCAGATCACACAGACAAGAAGACTTAAGTGATGCCCAATTTACTCTGGCTCTGGGTGGTTAGGGCTTTTCTCCTCACTAGGAATTTTCTCTCAAAGGCTTCGAGGTGGTTGCTCTCAATCGACAAAAGTCGTGCACTGAAATCTGAGCAGCCAACCGTTTATGGTTGTGGGGGTGGGCTTTTTATAGCCACTTGGCAACCCGACCTTATTTGTTCGAAATGACCCTGGGTCACTAAGGAACTGACAGGTGTCGCAACGGTCAGACTTCAAACTCTCATGGCAACTTTACTTGGGCTGCAAGCAAAGCTGACTTGTCCGGCTCTAGACAAGATTCGCTCTCATTGTCTTCACTCGAAGACATAGGTTTTGGTTTAGGCATCACTTTAGTCATTTTGACTGGTTCTCCTGAACCCCACTTAATAGTACGGTGGTTCCTATGACTCAACAGACAAGAAAAAAGAACTACGAAAGATCTAAGTCTTCGAGCTCCATAGGCTTCATAACGTGTCTTCTTTTGTCATAGTCTTCAAAGTGAATATCTTCATATACCACCTTTGGCTTCAATGTCTTCATACATTTTTAGGGGTCATCTCTGGTAGTAAAACCAAATCAATGAGGGACTTCTACCTGTGTTATCCTGCAATTCTCACAAACACATTAGTCCCTCAACTAGGTTTGTCGTCAATACTCCAAAACCAACTAGGGGTGGCACTAGATGCACTTACACTACTCTATGATGATCCGGCAGTGCCGCAGACAACCACAGCCGGTTCATGGGGACTACATGAGTAAGTTCTGATCTTTAAATAATAATGAGTACTAGTTCATTCATGCTGATTAAGTTGGCCCTTGGGGGCTACGGAGGCAATGTTGATCATTAAAACCCGTCTTAAGTGAAAGACGGCTTTCCCCCCTCAAAGATGCTTTATACTCATTGCTATTCTAAAGTCTACAACATATTCAATTCTATTATACAAAGTAGACTTGGGGGCTGACAGGATATGCATATTGTACTTAAGCCGGAATTCATACCTCATATTTTTGATGCATTTGCTTCACCATATCGATTTCAAGATCGCGGCTGTATGTACTTGGTTGAGGTAGCCAGAGAGTACTTCACTACTTCTCAATTGAGAATAGTGGGCGACATCAAATCTCACTTTCCGCTTTTCAATAAACTCCTGTTTAGCGGAGTGTTTCGCCAAGATAGTTGGATTTCCCGGTTCTGTAAAGCTGGTGCCAGTAATTATAACATCGTCGGTATGTGTCTCCGACGGTTTAAGTGGGCTTGATGATTCAGTACTCAAAGGATTGAGTTTTGTCTGGTCACTGGAAAGGTCAGGAATCCCTAGTGGGGCTTCATGGGCAGGTTCTTCTGGTTGTTTTTCAGAAACGTCTGATGCTGGGACTTGCTGCTCCGGTTCAGGGACTTTAGGATCTTCAGCCGGCTTGGTCACCTTTGCCTTCTTGTTAGGATTTGCTTTTCCACTGCACGGTTCATGAGAGATCAGTACAAGTATAAGAGCATAAGGAGATAGAAAACAAAAGAGGTGTTACCCAGGGGCAGTCTTGAAATCCGGTAGCTGGGTTTGAGATGAATCACCGGAGGAAGAGCGAGAAACCTCCTGATAGTTTGAATTGGAAGGAGTAAGTAGCTGACGAATGAGACCCGCCAGGGGGTAAAAAGAGTTAAGTTTGGAAAGACCTCGTTTTGCCGTTTTTGTGGAGCTGGAGTATTTGATAAGCCAGACGATAACTCTTCACCTCCGCTGGTCCGAGTTTGTCGTCGACTCTTGTGCTGCTATTGCTTCAAAAGAAAATGAAGATCGAAATGAGCTAAGGGGTGCGAAAAGCTTACTTTCTGGGTTACCCGTCAAATTTTCTGTCTTGGCAAAGGCTCTGAGTCAGATGAAATAATAGTTACCTCTTCTTCAACTGCTTGGCTGGCCCCCGTGTCATCCTGAGCATAATCAGTGTCAATAAGGTAATTGAAAAAGGAGCCAAGGGAGTCAAGGGCTACCTCCGACTCAGAGCTGTCATCCAGTTCGAACATGCTGGAGGCGCTGGATTTCTTCTTATTTTTCTTAGTGGTTTTCTTGGCGGCTTTCTTGGCAGCCCTGGCCTTCTTGGCAGCTTCATGGTCGTATTTCTTCTTCCAAAAATTAGAGTCAGCCTGTGAAAAAGTCATCAAAGTTGAGTTAATAAAGCATTAAAATGATGAGGTAAAAGTAAGTAAATTGGAGACTCACATCCGGTGGTGGGTTAAGTTTGCAGAAATGGTTCAGACCCACTTTGCTGCAATCTTCCGGATCTTCATTCAGAAGGGACTTGGTCATTCCGTTGATTGCCTCGTCAGTTAAGCACACAGAGCTGTGGCGCAGCGGATCCTTTATACCACCAGTGTAAGTACACATTAAGTCGGGCCGGCGTCTCAAGGGTATTATTCGCCAAGAAACCCAGCACCGAACCAAATCAATGCCAATTAACCCATTTCCCAGCAGAGCTTTAACCTTTGCAATGGCGGGAGCAAGCTTTGCACGTTCAGCAGTGGTAAGCTTTTCAGGAAGATGATGCTTTGGGTCCAGGCGCTCGACACGATAACCCGACAATGGATTCTCGTCAGCCGGAGAGGTATCTTTGCAGTAAAACCATGTCTGGTTCCAATGACTCGGCAATTAAGCATAGGGGAATATAGCATCTCTTCTTCATTGAATTGAGATTGCGCCAAGTTCCAAACTGGGTCCGTTCGTGAACTCGTTTTGGCGGTTCAAATAAAAATATTCTCTGAAAAGTTCAACATTGGGCTCCTCTTGAAGGTATACTTCGTAGAAGACTTGAAAGTTGTAGATGTTTGACACGGAATTGGGTCCGATGTCTTGCGGATGGAGTTGAAAGAAGTGCAGAACATCTTGGAAAATTTAGAGTCGGGCGGTGAGAAGCCCCGGTTCATGTGGTCAGTGAAAACAATGACCTCATCATTAATGACCCACAAGTATAGGGGATCTATCGCAGTCCTTTTGATAAGTAAGAGTGTCGAACCCAACGAGGAGCAGAAGGAAATGATAAGCAGTTTTCAGTAAGGTATTCTCTGCAAGCACTTAAATTATCAGTAACAGATAGTTTTGTGATAAGGTAATTTGTAACGGGTAACAAGTAATAAAAGTAAATAAGGTGCAGCAAGATGGCCCAATACTTTTTGTAGAAAAGGACAAGCCTGGACAAACTCTTATATAAAGGAAAGCGCTCCCGAGGACACATGGGAATTATCATCAAGCTAGTTTTCATCACGTTCATATGATTCGTGTTCGGTACTTTGATAATTTGATATGTGGGTAGACCGGTGTTTGGGTACTGCCCTTACTTGGACAAGCATCCCACTTATGATTAACTCCTCTTGCAAGCATCCACAACTACAAAAGAAGTATTAAGGTAAACCTAACCATAGCATGAAACATATGGATCCAAATCAGCCCCTTACGAAGCAACGCATAAACTAGGGTTTAAGCTTCTGTCACTATAGCAACCCATCATTTACTTATTACTTCCCAATGCCTTCCCCTAGGCCCAAATAATGGTGAAGTGTCATGTAGTCGATGTTCACATGACACCACTAGAGGAGAGACAACATACATCTCATCAAAATATCGAACGAATACCAAATTCACATGACTACTTATAGCAAGACTTCTCCCATGTCCTAAGGAACAAACGTAACTACTCACAAATCATATTCATGTTCATAATCATAGGGGTATTAATATGCATAAAGGATCTGAACATATGATCTTCCACCAAATAAACCAACTAGCATCAACTACAAGGAGTAATCAACACTACTAGCAACCCACCGGTACCAATCTGAGGTTTTGGGACAAAGATTGGATACAAGAGATGAACTAGGGTTTGAGATGAGATGGTGCTGGTGAAGATGTTGATGGAGATTGACCCCCTCCCGATGAGAGGATCGATGGTGACGATTTCCCTCTCCCGGAGGGATGTTTCCCCGGCAGAAAAGCTCCGCTAGAGCCCTAGATTGGTTCCGCCAAGGTTCCGCCTCGTGGCGGCGGTGCTTCGTCCCGAAAGCTTGCTTATGATTTTTTTCAGGGCGAAAGACTTCATATAGCCAAAGATGGGCATCGGAGGTCTGCTAGGGGGCCCACGAGACAGGGGGCGCGCCCAGGGGGTAGAGCGCGCCCCTACCCCCGTGGATGGTGGGTGGCCCCCCTCTGGTGCTTCCTTCGCCCAATATTTTTTATATATTCCAAAATTGACTTCTGTGGAGTTTCAGCACTTTTGGAGTTGTGCAGAATAGGTCTCTAATATTTGCTCCTTTTCCACCAAGTCAACATACTCAACTATCATTTAGCCTTTCACAATTGCTAACACTCACGCAATACTTATGAGTATGAAGCTTTAATCGGACACAGAGAAAGATAGGGGCTTATAGTTTTGCCTCCCAAGCTTTTACCTCAAGGGTAATGCCAACAATAATAGTTCACGAGAACTCACATCCAATTAGCTATATATATCAGGATCTTGCCAACGCACAGTGCTTGCCAAAGGATAAAGTGTAAAAAGGGAAAGGTGAAGATCACCATGACTCTTGTATAAGGTATGGACAAAAATAAAAGATAGGTCCTTTGCAGAGGGAAGCAGAGGTTGTCATATGTTTTTATGGTTGGATGCACGAAATCTTAATGCAAAAGAACGTCACTTTATATTGCCACTTGTGATATGGACCTTTATTATGCAGTTCGTCGCTTTTATTTCTTCCACATCACAAGATCGTATAAAGCTTATTTTCCCCACACTAATAAATCATACATATTTAGAGAGCAATTTTTATTTCTTGCAACAATGACAATTTACTTGAAGGATCTCACTCAATCCATAGGTAGATATGGTGAACTCTCATGGCAAAACTGGGTTTAAGGATATTTGGAAGCACACGTAGTATCTCTACTTGGTGCAAGGAATTTGGCTAGCATGAGGGGGAAAGGCAAGCTCAACATGTTGGATGATCCATGACAATATAATTTATTTTGGATGTAAGAAAGCATAACCCATTACGTTGTCTTCCTTGTCCAACATCAACTTTTTAGCATGTCATATTTTAATGAGTGATCACAATCATAAATGATGTCCAAGATAGTATATTTATATGTGAAGACCTCTCTTTCTTTATTACTTCCTATTAATTGCAACGATGACCAAAACTATGTTTGTCAACTCTCAACAACTTTTATTCATCATACTCTTTGTATGTGAAGTCATTACTTTCCATAAGATCAATATGATCTCTTTATTTTTTATTATTCTCTTTTTTCTCAAGATCATAACAAGATAACCAAGCCCATGACTCACAACTAATCTTTATTATATATAGCTCACGGACTCGATTACATAGAAGGATCATAAAGCAAAACTCCGAACTAGATCATACTAAAAGTTTATTCTACTAGATCAAGATATTACCAAAAGGATTGAACTAAGAAAAATGGTAAAGATAAAAGTGTGATGGTGATATGATACCGGGGTACTCCCCCAAGCTTGGCAGTTGCCAAGGGGAGTGCCCATACCCGATACTCAATTCTCCTTTGGTGGTAGTGATGATGGAGTTGTTGATGATGTAGACTTGTCATCCATCTTCCAAGGCATAGGCTCACCATCATAGAAGGATGATCGAGTCTCCGGGATCCTCAAATCTGCAACCAAACTCATCCTCTTGAATCTATATTCATACTCACAGTTTTGGTTTTGCAAGTCATAGATCTGGGCTTGGAGGTGCTCGATTTTCTCGTGAAGCTTGAAGATGGTCTCCCCAATGTTCTTGGCATCCATCTTGTAATTGTTGGCGAACTCCGCGATCATCATGTGGTTGGCTTCGAGTCCGCGTTCCACCATCCCCTGGCACCTGAAAACTTGTTGCTCCATTGCTTCGAGTCTTGTCTCCACGCTTCCGGTCCTCCTTGGTCCCTCAACATCGCGGATGTGCAACACCCCTCATGCAACTTAATGGTTTGAGGGTGTTGTAGCACCTCCGCGAGGTAGGGGTTGATGACCCACTTGAAAAACTTGTCCTTGGGGGCGCTTGAAGACATCATGGTGATCTAGATCTGTCAGAAAATCAGCTCGAAACAAGAACAGAGGATAATTACGTGGTACGGTGGTCAAAACCTTCAGGAGATTATATAATGAATTTTTACCGACCAAAAGAAGTATCGTGCACGAAAACGGAGCCCGGAGGACACACGAGGTGCCCACAAGGCAGGGGGCGCGCCCTCCACCCTCGTGGACGCCTCGTGTCCTTTCTGGACTGCTTCTTATTTTCCAATTTTCTTAAATATTCCAAAACGGAGAAAAATTGCTATTAGAACTGTTTTGGAGTCGGTTTACTTACCGTACCACATACCTCTTCCTCTTCAGAGGCTGAAGCGTTCTAGAAGGAGTCCCTTATATACCCCTCCGGGGTTACAGTTTCAATAACATTAGTTTCAACAGTCAGAGGATTACCTGAGATATAATGTTTGATTCTTTGATCGTTCACCGCCCTCGGATTTGTGCCTTCGAAGTTGTTTATTTTTATGGCACCGAAACGATAGACCTCCTCGATAATGTAAGGACCATCCCATTTAGAGAGGAGTTTTCCTGCAAAAAATCTTAAACGAGAGTTGTATAACAATACATAATCACCTACATTAGACTCACGTTTTTGTATCCTTTTGTCATGCCATATTTTAACTTTTTCTTTAAATAATTTGGCATTCTCATAGGCCTGGGTTCTCCACTCATCAAGTGAGCTAATGTCAAATAGTCTCTTCTCACTGGCAAGTTTGAAGTCATAATTGAGCTCTTTAACGGCCCAATATGCCTTATGTTCTAGTTCGAGAGGTAAATGACATGCTTTTCCATAAACCATCTTATACGGAGACATACCCATAGGATTTGTATATGTAGTTCTATAGGCCCATAATGCATCATCAAGTTTCTTTGACCAATTCTTTCTAGATCTATTAATAATCTTTTGCAAAATTAATTTAAGCTCTCTATTGCTCAGTTCTACTTGACCACTAGACTATGGGTGATATGGAGATGCAATTCTATGATTAACATCATACTTAGCAAGCATCTTACGAAACGCACCATGAATAAAATGTGAACCACCATCAGTCATTAAGTATCTAGGGACTCCAAACCTCGGAAAAATAACTTCTTTAAGCATCTTAATAGTGGTGTTATGATCAGCACTGCTAGTTAGAATAGCTTCTACCCACTTAGTAACGTAATCAACAGCAACTAAAATATGTGTATACCCATTAGAGGAACGAAACGGTCCCATATAATCAAAGCCCCAAACATCAAACGGTTCAATAACAAGTGAATAATTCATAGGCATTTCTTGACGTCTACTAATATTACCAATTCTTTGACATTCATCACAAGACGAGACAAACTTACGTGCATCCTTGAAGAGACTATGCCAATAAAAACCGGATTGCAATACCTTATGTGCAGTTCTATCTCCAGCATGGTGTCCTCCATAAGCCTCAGAGTGACACTTGTGTAAGATCTGTTCCTATTCATGCTCGGGTACACAACATCTAATAACACCATCTACCCCTTATTTATAAAGGTGTGGGTCATCCCAAAAGTAAAGTCTTAAATCATAGAAAAACTTTTTCTTTTGCTGGTATGTGAAACTAGGTGGTATAAATTTAGCAACAATGTAATTAGAATAATCAGCATACCATGGAGCAGTACGAGAAGCATTTATGATAGCTAATTGTTCATCACGAAAGCTATCATCAATAGGTAGTGGATCATCAAGCACACTCTCTAACCTAGACAAGTTGTTTGCAACAGGGTTCTCAGCTCCTTTTCTATCAATAATATGCAAATTAAATTCTTGTAGTAGGAGAACCCATCTAATAAGTCTAGGTTTAGCATCTTTCTTTTCCATAAGATATTTAATTGCAGCAAGATCAGTGTGAACAGTTACTTTAGAATCAACAATGTAAGGTCTGAACTTATCACAAGCAAATACAACCGCTAAAAATTCTTTTTCAGTAGTAGCATAATTTCTCTGGGTACTGTCTAGAGTTTTACTAGCATATTGGATAACATGTAATTTCTTATCAACTCTATGTCATAACACAACGCCTACAACACAATCACTAGAATCACACATAATTTCAAAGGGTAAATGCCAATCAGGGGGCTAAACAATAGGTGCAGAAATCAAGGCTTTCTTCAGTATTTCGAATCCTTCTACACAATCGTCATCAAAGACAAAAGGAACATCTTTTTGTAAGAGATTAGTCAGAGGCCTGGAAATTTTTGAGAAGTCTTTAATGAACCTCCTATAAAAACCGGCATGACCAAGGAAACTTCTTATACCTTTAATGTCCTTTGGACACAACATATTTTCAATAGCATCAACTTTAGCTTTATCAACTTCAATACCTCTTTAAGAAATTTTATGCCCCAAGACAATACCTTCATTAATCATAAAGTGGCACTTCTCCAAATTCAAGACAAGATTAGTTTCTTCACATCTCTGGAAAACTCGATCAAGGTTGCTTAAGCAATCATCAAAAGAAGTTCCATATATGGAGAAATCATCCATGAAAACCTCAACAATCTTTTCACAAAAGTCAGAGAATATAGCAGTCATACATCTTTGAAGGTTAGCAGGTGCATTACATAAACTAAAAGGCATGCGTCTATAAGAAAAGGTACCAAAAGGGCAAGTGAAAGTGGTCTTTTCTTGATCCTCTTTTGACACACGTATTTGTGAGAAACCAGAATAACCATCTAGAAAGCAAAAATGTGTATGTTTGGATAATCTTTCTAGCATCTGATCAATAAAAGGTAAAGGGTAATGATCCTTTTTAGTAGCTTTATTTAGTTTGCGGAAATCAATTACCATTCTATAACCTGTAACAATTCTTTGTGGGATCAACTCATCTTTATCATTAGGAACAACAGTAATGTCTCCCTTCTTAGGGACACAACAGACATGACTTACCCACTGACTATAAGAAATGGGATAAATTATACCTGCCTCAAGAAGCTTTAGTATTTCTTTTCTTACCACTTCTTTCATTTTAGGATTTAACCATCGTTGGTGATCAACAACCGGTTTAGTGTCTTTCTCTAATTTTATTTTGTGCTGGCATAGAGTGGGACTAATGCCCTTATGATCATCAAGAGTATATCCAGTAGCGGCACGGTGCTTCTTCAGAGTTTTCAATAATTTCTCTTCATCCTGCTCTGAAAGGTTAGCACTAATAATAACACGATATATCTTCTTTTCATTAAGATAAGCATATTTGAGAGTATCAGGCAAAGGTTTAAGCTCAAACACAGGATCACCCTTGGGTGGAGGAGGATCCCCTAGAATTTCGACAGGCAAGTTGTGTTTCAAAATAGGTCCCTGTTTAAAGAATACTTCATTTATTTCCCTTCTTTCATTCATAAACATATCATTCTCATGGTCTAGCAAATATTGTTCTAAAGGATCATTAGGAGGCACGACAATAGAAGCAAGACCAATAATTTCATCTTTAATAGGCAATTCTTTATCATGGGGTTGTCTACGAAATTTAGCAAAATTAAAATCATGAGACATATCCCCTAAACCAATAGAAACAATATCCTTTTTGTAATCTATCTTAGCATTAACAATATTCTAGAAGGGTCTACCAAATATAATGGGACAGAAGTCATCTTGTGGGGAACCAAGAACAAGAAAATCAGCATGATATTCAACTTTCCCACACAAGACTTCAACATCTCTAACAATCCCAATTGGTGAAATAGTATCTCTATTTGCAAGCTTAATTGTAACATCAATACCTTCTATCTCAGCGGGTGCAATATCATGCATAATTTCTTCATAAAAAGAATGAGGTATTGCACTCGCACTAGCACCCATATCACATAAGCCATGATAGCAATGATCTCCTATTATAACAGATATAACAGGCATGCCTACAACAGGTCTATGTTTATTTTTAGTATCGGGTCTATCAATTCTATCAGCTTCATCACAAAAGTAAATAACATGCCCATCGATATTATCAGACAAGAGATCTTTAACCATAGCAATACTAGGTTCAAATTTAATTTTCTCAGAGGGTTTGGGTGTTCTAATGTTACTTTTATTGACCACAGTTGAAGCTTTAGCATGATCCTTTATTCTAACAGGGAAAGGTGGTTTCTCAATATAAGCGGTAGGAACAATAGGATCAATATTATAAGTGATGGTATTTTCTTCAACTTTAGTAGGTTCAACTACTTTTACTTCAATGGGAGGATGATATTTAAGCCACTTCTCCTTAGGGAGATCAACATGAGTAGCAAATGATTCACAGAAAGAAGCTACCATCTCAGAGTCAAGTCCATATTTAGTGCTATATTCACGAAAACAATCGGTATCCATAAAAGATTTGTCTTATTTAAGACAATCAAACTTAGGTGTTATACCTGACTCCTTACCTTCCTCGAGTTCCCAATCTTCAGAATTGCGTTTAATTCTTTCCAATAAATCCCATTTGAATTCAATAGTCTTCATCATAAAAGAAACAGTACAAGAAGTATCGAGCATGGAGCGATTATTGAGAGAAAGCCGAGCATAAAAATTTGGAACAATAATTTCTCTTGAGAGCTCATGATTGGGGCATGAATGTAACATTGACTTAAGCCTCCCCAAGCTTGAGCGATGCTTTCTCCTTCGCGAGGCCAAAAATTATATATATAATTACGATCACGATGAACCAGATGCATAGGATAAAACTTCTAATGAAATTCCAATTTCAATCGGTTGTAGTTCCATGATCCAATATCATCACATAGCCTAAACCATCTTAATGCCTTACCCTTCAAAGATAAAGGGAAGACCTTCTTCTTGATAACATCCTCGGGCATACCTGCAAGCTTAAATAATCCACAAACTTCATCCACATAGATTAGATGCAAATCGGGATGCAATGTTCCATCTCCTATAAAAGGATTAGCTAGCAGTTTCTCTATCATACCCGAAGGAATTTCAAAGTAAAAATTTTCAGTAGGTCCAGTAGGTTGAGGAGAAACTCTTAGCTCTACTAGTCGGGGTGAAGATATCCCGAACAATCCCCTCAAAGGATTACTTTCCATAGTAACAAGTGATAGTAAATTTCAGCACACTATATAATTTTTTCCTTACCAAATTCCACCTACCAAAGGCGCTTCGCTCCCCGGCAACGGCGCTAGAAAAGAGTCTTGATGACCCACAAGTATAGGGGATCTATTGTAGTCCTTTCAATAAGTAAGAGTGTCGAACCCAACGAGGAGCAGAAGGAAATGATAAGCAGTTTTCAGTAAGATATTCTCTGCAAGCACTGAAATTATCGGTAACAGATAGTTTTGTGATAAGGTAATTTGTAACGGGTAACAAGTAATAAAAGTAAATAAGGTGCAGCAAGATGGCCCAATCCTTTTTGTAGTAAAGTACAAGCCTGGACAAACTCTTATATAAAGGAAAGCGCTCCCAAGGACACATGGGAATTATTGTCAAGCTAGTTTTCATCACCTTCATATGATTCGCGTTCGGTACTTTGATAATTTGATATGTGGGTGGACCAGTGCTTGGGTACTGCCCTTACTTGGACAAGCATCTCACTTATGATTAACCCCTCTTGCAAGCATCCGCAACTACAAAAGAAGTATTAAGGTAAACCTAACCATAGCATGAAACATATGGATCCAAATCAGCCCCTTACGAAGCAATGCATAAACTAGGGTTTAAGCTTCTGTTGCTGTAGCAACCCATCATCTACTTATTACTTCCCAATGCCTTCCCCTAGGCCCAAATAATGGTGAAGTGTCATGTAGAAGACGTTCACATGACACCACTAGAGGAGAGACAACATACATCTTATCAAAATATCGAACGAATACCAAATTCACATGAGTACTTATAGCAAGACTTCTCCCATGTCCTCAGGAACAAATGTAACTACTCACAAATCATATTCATGTTCATAATCAAAGGGGTATTAATATGCATAAAGGATATGAACATATGATCTTCCACCAAATAAACCAAGTAGCATCAACTACAAGGAGTAATCAACACTACTAGCAACCCACCGGTACCAAGCTGAGGTTTTGGGACAAAGATTGGATACAAGAGATGAACTAGGGTTTGAGATGAGATGGTGTTGGTGAAGATGTTGATGGAGATTGACCCCCTCCCAATGAGAGGATCGATGGTGATGACATGGTGATGATTTCCCTCTCCTGGAGGGATGTTTCCCCGGCAGAAAAGCTCCGCCAGAGCCCTAGATTGGTTCCGCCTCGTGGTGGTGGTGCTTCGTCACGAAAGCTTGCTTGTGATTTTTTTCAGGACGAAAGACTTCATATAGCCAAAGATGGGCACCAGAGGCCTGCCAGGGGGCCCGGGGGTGCGCCCCACCCTCATGGATGGTGGGTGGCCCCCCTGGTGCTTCCTTCGCCCAATATTTTTTATATATTCCAAAACTGACTTCCGTGGAGTTTCAGGACTTTTGGAGTTGTGCAGAATAGGTCTCTTATATTGCTCCTTTTCCAGCCCAGAATTCTAGCTGCCGGTATTCTCCCTCTTCGTGCAAACCTTGTAAAATAAGAGAGAATAGACATAAGTATTGTGACATAATGTGTAATAACATCCCATAATGCAATAAATATCGATATAAAAGCATGATGCAAAATGGATGTATCAATCATCCTTTGGTTGAGATCTTTCTTCTCTTGGATTGGGGGCGCGCCAATGCATGGCATTTTTTGCTGGTAAATAGCCGATTTTGACAAAATCTTTGAGAGTGTCTTCGGTAACAATGGACTTAACCCAATTACATTAAATGACTGTCTTTGGCGCCATTGTGAATAGAGAAGCCTAAAGGAAATAATTTTTTTGCCACGTTGAGTTGATTCATTAAGCCGGAAGTAAAAAGCTACAATATATATTCCAAATGGCGGCTTGAATGGGGCCTAATGATATATGGGTAATTATAAGCCGGTGATGTAAGCCACCATGACAAGCACTGGTATTCAAGATCTGACAAGAGAGAATTTTACTAACTGTTGGGACAAACATGTTTCTCAGATTGGAGCTATAAGATTGGATCTATAGCAGTTCAGAGAAATGAAATAAAATCTAAACCTAAGGTGGCGGCAGCAGAAAAGTGGGGATGCCCAGATGAGATCTGTTGCAATGAGGATATATTCTGATATTAAAAAACAAGTGATAAAACTGCTACCGCACAAGATTTGTGTCGTTTTCAGATCAAAACTATGCAATCTAGGAAAGAGAAGGAGGAGCGGTGATGAATGCCGTTGAACAGGGAAACCCTAAGGCAGATCTATTAAAAGGAAAAGTGAATGCTTACCGATGCTGATGAATAGTGAAGGGGTGCCGCGATGTTCTAGTTCATTCAGGGTGATGCAGCGGCTGGAGTTGAAGTACTGGACAAAGATCGACGGCGGAGGAGCTCGGGCGCCTTGGAGTGTTGTGATGAATAAGATGAAGATGAGAAGGCAAAAGGGGGAGAGTGAAAAGAGGACCCGTGGCCCTATTTATAAGGCTGGAAGGATAAGTGACATGCATGGGAATCGAGGATACAAGAAAATGGATATGTGACGGCATGAGCGCCTCGATATTCGGAGGTTCATTAAAAGAGAAGATTTATTAAGATTTGGGCTGTATATAATATTAATAACAAGTGACGTCACGGCGGGGTACTGCAATCTCAGGAGATGACATCATGGCGGGTTACAATATCTCACAAGAAGATGAAGAAGGTTTTTTCTTCTAAGTGTTAAAGATTGACATGAACAAAGTTCAAATCAACCTGAGGCCTAATGTTGGGGATATGAGTATTGGATATGACCCGCCCAGGAGGGGCTGTGTTATCCCAATGGCAGTTCATAAACCAAGCCCATGAATATGTTGAAGATGGCGGTTCGTGTAGTAGGCTTGTTAAAGGGCCCAAAGCCCAAAGGCGGCTTAAGGCCCGTAAGTGTAAAACGCCATGTATATATGACTTGTATTGTAAGGCATGTAAGATAAGTCACCGGGCTGAACACGTTTGTATGATCCGGCCAGGACTCTGTGAGCCGCGGGGCGTCAACCCGTGTATATAAGGGGACGACCCGGCAGTGGCTTAGGGTAAGAAACAACATATCGAAAGCTAGGATAAGCATATTCGCTCCTTGGCAATCGAAACCCTAGCAATACCACCTCAAACTGGATTAGGCTTTTACCTTCACCGTAAGGGGCCGAACTAGTATAAACTCCTCATGTCCTTTGTCCCGTTTTAGCCCCTTTAAGCTAACTACGTCGCAATGGCTCCACAACTAAGTCCTTGCACTAGGACATCTGCCGTGGCAATTCCACGACACCAACGCTTGAGCTTCCTGACATGCCGAAGCTTCTACTGTAGATGGATCAGTTGCTCCTCGTACAACCAGAATAGAAGACCCCATATAATTACCTTCCCCATCACGACATATAGCAGCAGCAGCACCCACATTGTGGTCTAGGGAAATACCCCCATCGGCATTTATTTTTGCACATCCCTCCGCTGGTGGAACCCGCGTAGAGTGAATTGCATCAGAGTTCATAATCGCATGTGAGGCTGGTGGCTCCTGTAATTGATCAAGTTTAGCTATGAATCTGGTTACAAAAAGGTGTGTCGACAGTAGACTCTGGTTTAGTCCCTCATGTATGAACTTTCTTCGCACGTACCAGACTTCCCAAAGCGTAACACCCATCCGTGTCATCTCGTCGTGACTTAGCACCTCCATCATCGATAATAGCCAAGAGAGTGCCGTTGGTTCCGTTGTTTCAATCATATGTTCTAGAAGCTCCGGATCCACCAAAACCCATATGCATCTCGCCATGCTACATTCAATCAAGCTATGCTTCCATGAGTCTGTCATGACACACACATAGCATCTGTCATGTGTCGACATATTTCTCTGGTTCCTGATATCTTCTGTGGGAATTGAATTATGTGCTAGCCTCCATAAGAAACTCCTGATTTTTGCTAGTACTGCAACATGCCAGAGCATCTCCCATGATTTCTCATTCTGAGCTATATTTGATGGGCCCGGTCGCTCATCCAACCAATCCTCTCTCCGCTTCTTTGTAGCTACAAACATCGTGTACGCAGACCATACCGTGAACAGCCCATTCTTCTCAAAACCCCACGACCAAAAATCATCCATATTACGTGTGCACACCGGAATTTGAAGTATAGCTGAAGCATCATTCAGCAGAAAAATTTGTTGGATTAGTTGCACATCCCGACATGCATTCAAAGGATCCAGTAGCTCGGCCACCATCAGTGGTGGGTTCTGAATAAGAGAAACAATAGGTCGCATATTCTCAGGACGTGGCATCCAATTCATGTCCCAAATGCTGGTGGAGCTCCCATTGCCAATTCTCATGATTAGACCCTGTTTCAGCACATCACGACCCTCTATTACCGACCTACAGATTTGTGAGGGATGGTTCCCCAGTTCAGCACTAAGAAATTCTAAGCTCGGATAGTGAACTCCCTTCAATATTCTCGCACTTAGAGACTCGGGTTGCTCTAGAATTCTCCACACCTGCCGTGCCAAGAGAGCCAAGTTGAAAATCTTGAAATCCCGGAAACCCAAACCTCCCATGTACTTCGGCATGCTCATCATATCCCAAGATACCCAATAGGGTTTCCTCTTACCTCTCTTGCTGCCCGACTAGAAAGCCTTGATCATTGAAGTTTAGCTCTCACACAGCCCCCTCAGGAGTTTGAAACATGCCATCGAGTAAACCGGAATTGCTTGGGCAATGGATTTAATCAGAACCTCTTTACCTGCTGCAGACAAAACTTTCTCCATCCACCCTTGTATTTTTGCCCATAGACAGTCCTTTAGGTACTTGAAAGCACCATTTTTTGAAATTCCTACATCTGACGGCATACCCAAGTATTTCTCATTTAACTGCTCGTTTGGTACATTAAGGATAGCTTTAACAGATGCTCTCACACTTTCTGGACAACCTTTGCTAAAGAAAATTGAGGATTTATCCTTGTTGATCCTTTGTCCTGAAGCATTTGCATAAATTTCCAGCAAGTGGGAAACTTCCTCAGCCCCCTCTGTTGGTGCTTTAAAAAACATCAGGCTATCATCAACAAACAACAAATGGTTCACCGGCGGAGCCGATGTGGCCACCTGTATGCCACCAAGGCTAGATGACTGAACTCTGGATTTCAAAAGGCATGAAAGGCCATGTGCTGCCAGCAAAAACAAATAGGGTGAAATACGATCCCCCTAACGGATACCTCATGTTGGATTAAAATTATCAAGTCGTTGTCCACTGAACATGACTGAGAAAGATACCGATGTGACCATACTCATGACAATGTTTACCCACCTCTCCTAGAAACCCAACTTCAACATGATAGCTCTCAAATAACTCCACTCTACTCAGTCATATGCCTTCATCTTGTCCAACTTTAATGCACAATGTCTATGTTTCTTGGCTTTGTTCCTCTTCATAAAGTGCAAGCACTCATAAGCAGCAATAATATTATCTGTTATTAGGCGGCCAGGAAGAAAAGCAGACTGCTCCTCAGATATGATCTTTGGAAGTATACTTTTCAAACGGTTAGCTATGACCTTTGAAGCTATTTTATATAAAACATTGCAAAGGCTTATAGGGCAAAATTGAGATAATAATTTTGGGTTTTAACCTTTCGTATTAGGACCAGAACCGTACTGTTCAATTCTTGAGCACTTTCTTTACCTTCAACAATGCTTAGTACCACCTTTATTACTGCCTCACCACAAATGTCCCAATGCTTTTGGAAGAATTGGGATGGAAAGCTGTCAGGCCCAGGGGACTTTAACGGAGACATCTGAAACAATGCTGTTTAACCTCAGTTCTTGTGTACATTGCATTGAGCATATTGTTCATCTATGATGTGACCTTGCAAGGTACTGTGTCCAGAACACTCTCCATGTTATTAGTCCCCTCCGACGTGTACAAGTTGTTATAGAAAGAATTTGTCATGTCCTTCACCTCCTCCACATCCTCTGTTAGGGTTCCATTCTCCCTCATCAAACTCTTGATCATATTCTTCACCCTGCGCATATTTGCCCGAAGCTAGAAATATCTAGTGTTTTTGTCTCCCGCTCGTAGCCATTCAACTCGTGCCCTTTGCTTCCACATTAACTCTTCCCGCTTATATAGTTCCACAAGCTCCGTTTTAATCTCAAGCTCTCTGGGTGAAGGTCCCAGTCGCCCGGGTACAGCCCGCAGAATCTCAAGCTCCCGTTTAAGCTTCCCGATGCTCCGCTTAACATTCCCGAAGGTTTTCCTATCCCATGAAGACAGCGAAACTGATAAATTCTTTAGATTCTCAGCTATTTCAGTCACCGTGCTTGAGTCCCCCAGGGTCCATGCCTCTACCACTTTGGAATGCAACGATGGTTCTGACTCCCACATTGATTCATACCGGAAACATTTAGCCACCCTTGGTTCTAGCCACAACTAGATCCATCATGATTGGTAGATGGTCAGAAGTCACCGCTGTTAGATGTCTCACTATCGCCTGAGGGAACAAGGACGCCCATGCCGAGCAGACCAGGAACCTATCCAGACGCACTCGTGTGTATGTCCCTCCCGCTACCTTCTTCTCGAAAGTCCAATCCGGCTAGTATAACCCACGTCGATAAGGGCATAATCATTCACCACACCCCTGAACGCATCAATTTGTCCTTGGCTTCTCTGCCCCACTCCATCATGCTCTCTCAAATGCAATACCTCATTGAAGTCTCCCATTACCACCCACGGGGACTGGGTGCTCCCAACAAGACCACGGAGTGTGTCCCACGTTTTATACCTCTCGGGTACCTGAGCTTCACCCTAAACACATGTAAGTCTCCAGGCACTCAGGCCTAAATTATCAATCATCACATCAATGTGATACCTAGAATAACCAGAAACTTTCAGTTTTATTTCATCATTCCAGAATAAACGTAGGCTCCACTTCTCCCCTCACCACTCACAACATAGCTACTATCATAACCTAGTTCTCCCTTCAGCTTCTCGACACGTATTTTATCAATTTGAGTTTCAACAATACATAATATGGCCAGGGTAAATTTCTTCGCGATCTCACGAAGTTCATGAACTGTCGTGCGATTACCCACATGTAGCGACCAGACCTCAAATAGTCTGATCTCTATGCTCCGGTGTCATCCCTGGACCAGTAATGCTGACACCACACAGTACTCGGAGGATTTATAGCAGAGTAGCAATCACACACTTATTACATTGAGTGTCTCATAAGAGAACTTATTACAATAAATATGGCTTAAGGCCATCTAATAATGATAACAGCGGAAGGCTTGGAAGATAAGTGAGTCCATCAACTCCAACGGCATCACTGAGTATAGAACCACGACCTAAAAACTCCTTAATCATTGTCTGAAAAGTCTGCA
This sequence comes from Triticum urartu, assembly GCF_056163025.1. Classification (NCBI taxonomy): domain Eukaryota; kingdom Viridiplantae; phylum Streptophyta; class Magnoliopsida; order Poales; family Poaceae; genus Triticum; species Triticum urartu. Next base: position 28,678,664 of record NC_141877.1, read on the forward strand.
ACATTAACATTGCAGCCCAAAAACGGGTCAGCACATGGAATATGCTGGCAAAGTAACACATAGAGAATAATGGAATGAAACAGCTATACTATATGCATATTTGGCTGGTGGAAAGCTCTATGGTTACAATTTTGCGTAAAGCCAATTTTTCCCTACTTCAAAGGAATACAATTTAATTACTATCATGGTAGTTGTTAAACATTGAGAATGGTTGACAGCATTCTCAATCCCAATTAAAAATATCATTAACAAAACCCAACAAAATTAATTTAGAGTAACATGTTGAGATTCACATGATAATCCAGGTACTAGATACTCAAGATTGTCCATAACCGGGGACACGGCTAACCATGATTAGTTTATTACACTCTGCAGAGGTTTGCACACTTTTCCCCACAAGACTCGATCGCCTCCGTTTGGTTTCTCGCACTACATGGTGTTTGAGAAGACGGATGACCGAGACATAGTCTTTCAGAAACGCTAGCACCTTACGATCGGGTAGACCATACCACCTACATCCCCTACATCTGCTAGTCTACCACTGTAAGAGTTCGCACGACTTAGTCAACTATGCTAGAGCCCATAATAGCTTGTGGCTGCACACGGAAGTTTCTAGTATGAATAGTCTCATGATCCCTTTGAGCCTGGGTGGCGGTCCAAAAGAAAACAGGCAAGTCCTGGAATACCCAGGTGCCTCAATCCACCTAGATGTGTGTTTAAGTTGCCACCTTAGATAAACCATTAATTTAACAAACTCACATCTGTCATGGATATCACTCACCCAATCCACGTCTACTAGCATAGCATGGCATAATAAGCAAACCTAGAAGTAACTCCCAAAGGTTTGATAATAAACAGGTAATAAATACTACCTCAACTACTTCCCATCCCACAATTTAATTAGATCCTAATCATGCAATGTGTGAGGATTGATCTAATGCAATAAAACTGGGTAGTAGGAAAAATATGATCAAAGTGTTACTTGCCTTGCTGATGATCCGGGAAACCTAGAGATTTGAAGTAACAGGCGGCGCACTCCGGGTATTCTATCGCAGACAAACAAACAAGCATACAATAAGTACTCATCTAATGCACAGGTAAAAGTCAAATAAGAGATCTAACCAGAAGGTTCAACTTAAGAACTCCGGTTGGCAAAAAGAATCAAATCGAACGAAGCAACGAAAGTCAAACAGCAAAAGAAAACAACTTCGTTCCACTAATCTGGATCTAGGGAAAATTTTTATAGTAGCAAAATCTTGTTTAAGTTGGTTAAACGGATAGAGGGTTTCGATCCGAAACTCCAGGCGCTTGAATCGCCTGATTCGGATAAACGAGCGAAAAGTTATACTAAAACGAAAATCGGATCAGGAATCGCGATCAGAAAAATCGCGGATTTAATCTGAGAAAAAGAAAAACGACGAACGCTCGCTAAATTAAATAAACCGGAAAAACCGATCTATTTTAAAAAAAATCGAAACTAGAAAAAAAACCGACGGAAAAACCGAACGGTTTTTCGAAAAAAATTAAAAAAACCGGCGCGGATTTCGAGGCGGCGGCGGACCTCGGGCGGCGGGTCGGCGGAGCAGCGCGGGTGGCGAGGCGCGGCGACGGCTGGCGGCGGGGCTGGGGCTGGGGCTAGGGTTCGGCCGGGGTGGGCTGGCTTATAAAGCCTAACGGGCCAGGAGTCCTAGTCGGACACGGCCCCTAGGTCGGTTCGTTTTTTTAAATAATTACGCACAGAAGAAAAATAAAAAGAAATACTAAACGGACTCCAAAAATTCCGAAATAAATTTTCACGGGCTTCTGAAATTAAGCCGCACAAGGTGAACATTTATTTGGGACCTAAATGCAATTTTGAAAACACACATTTTTCCTAAATTCAAATAAAACACCGAAAAACTCCGAAATAAAATCTTATTTGATTTTATTATTAAATCCTCAATATTTCTTTATTTTGGGAAACATTTTATTCCCTCTCTCATATTTTTGTAATAGAAATAATTGATGATAAAATAATTAAAATCAAATGATCCTATTCTCAAAATTTGAGAAAACTCAAATATGAAAATAACGAAATCCCCAACTCTCTCCGTGGGTCATTGAGTTGCGTAGAATTTCTAGGATCAACCAAAATGCAAAATAAAATATGGTATGCAATGATGATCTAATGTATAACATTCGAAATTGGAAATTTGGGATGTTACAAACCTACCCCGCTTAAGATGAATCTCGCCCTCGAGATTCGGGTTGGCTAGAAAATAGGTGAGGGTGGTCCTTGAGCAATTCTTCCTCTCGTTCCCAGGTGGCTTCATCCTCCATGTGGTGGCTCCACTGAACCTTGCAAAACTTGATAACCTTGCTGCGGGTGACTCGGCTGGCAAACTCGAGGATCTTAACGGGTCTCTCCTCGTAGGTCAAATCGTTATCCAATTGTATAGTTTCCAAAGGCACTGTGTCTCTCAACGGTATGTCAGCCATCTCCGCATGACACTTCTTCAACTGAGAAACGTGGAACACATCATGAACTCCTGACAATCCTTCGGGCAATTCCAACTTGTAGGCCACTTCTCCCATGCGCTCCAAAACTCGATATGGTCCTACAAATCGTGGCGCTAACTTCCCTTTAACTCCAAAACGCTTTGTTCCCCGAAGTGGAGATACTCGAAGATAAGCTCTATCTCCGACTTCGTAAACTGTCTCCTTGCGTTTAGAATCTGCATAACTTTTCTGTCTGGATTGAGCTACCTTGAGCCTATCGCAAATCAATTTCATCTTCTATTCAGACTCTTTAATCAAGGCAGGTCCAAACAACTGGCGGTCTCCAACTTCGTCCCACGACAACGGTGTCCTGCACCTCCTTCCGTACAAGGCTTCGAAGGGGCCATCTTTAAACTGGTTTGGTAACTGTTGTTGTAAGAGAACTCTGCATATGGCAAATTATCGTCCCACCTAGATCCGTAATCTAGCGCACAAGCTCTCAGCATATCCTCCAAAATCTGATTAACTCTCTCGGTTTGTTCATCTATCTGTGGATGAAAAGCTGTACTGAATTCTATCCTGGTACCCAAGGTTTCATGCAACTGCTTCCCGAACTTTGAGGTAAACTGGGTTCCTCTATCTGATACGATACTCCTGGGAACTCCATGCAAACATACGATCCTGGTCATGTATATCTTTGCCAACTTAGCACTGGTGTAAGTGGTCTTTACCGGGATGAAATGAGCTACTTTCGTCAATCGATCAACTACAACCCAAATTGAGTCATAGCCTGAACGAGTCCTGGGTAATCCCGTGATAAAATCCATGCCTAACTTATCCCACTTCCATTCAGGTATCGGCAATGGTTGTAACAATCCTGCTGGCTTCTGATGCTCTGCCTTTACTCTTTGACATACATCACAAACTGCTACATATTCCGCAATATCCTTCTTCATTCCGGTCCACCAGAAAATATCCTTCAAATCCAAATACATTTTGGTATTTCCTGGGTGAATTGAATATGGTGAATCGTGTGCCTCTTGCAAAATCAACTTCCTGATCTCCGGGTCATTGGGCACGTAAACGCGGTCTTCAAACCATAGGGTATCGTGTTCATCCTCACGAAATCCTTTAGCTTTTCCTTTGCTAAGTTTCTCCTTAATAGAGGCAATCTCCTTGTCAGTCTTTTGAGCTTCTCTGATTCTATTCATCAAAGTTGACTAAATCTCCAATGCTGCTACATAGCCTCTCGGAACTATTTCCAAACATAGTTCATGAAGATTTTCCGCTAACTTCTTGGGTATTTCTCCCGTCATTAATGTATTGACATGGCTCTTACGGCTTAATGCGTCAGCTACTACATTAGCCTTTCCGGGGTGATAATGCAATCTCATATCATAATCCTTGATGAGCTCCAACCATCTCCTTTGTCTGAGATTCAACTCCTTCTGTGTGAAAATGTACTTCAAACTCTTATGATCCGTGTACACCTCACAATGATTTCCAATGAGGAAATGCCTCCATGTTTCCAAAGCATGCACTACGGCTGCTAACTCCAAATCATGCGTGGCATAATTCAACTCATGAGGTTTCAGTTGTCTTGAGGCATATGAAACAACTCTCCCTTCCTGCATAAGCACTGCTCCAAGTCCTTGACGTGAAGCGTCGCAATACACCTCATAATCTTTGGTCTGGTCTGGCAAAATCAACACTAGTGAGGTAACCAAACGTTTCTTCAACTCCTGGAAACTAGCTTCACATTCCTCCGTCCATATGAACTTAGTATCTTTCTTTAGCAACTCAGTCATAGGCTTCGCAATCTTTGAGAAATTCTCAATAAATCTCCGGTAGTATCCTGCGAGTCCAAGAAAACTCCGTATCTCTCCAATTGTTGTTGGGGCTTCCCACTTGGTCACGGTATCAACTTTAGTGGGATCAACTGCTATACCTTCTGCAGATATAACGTGTCCGAGGAATCCTACTTCCTTCAACCAAAACTCACATTTGTTGAACTTGGCATATAATTGATGTTCTCTGAGCTTTCCAAGTACTAAACGCAAATGCTCCTTATGCTCCTCTTCATTCTTCGAATAAACCAAGATATCATCAATGAACACTACGACGAACTTATCCAAAAATTCCATAAATACTTTGTTCATCATGTTCATAAAATATGCGGGTGCGTTAGTCAGACCAAATGACATAACGGTATACTCGTACAGCCCGTACCTGGTGGTAAAAGCTGTCTTAGGTATATCCTGTTCTCGAATCTTCAACTGGTGGTATCCTGATCGTAAATCGATCTTGGAAAATACCTTAGCTCCTTGCAATCGATCAAACAGATCATTAATCATTGGTAGTGGGTACTTGTTCTTGATTGTTACTTCATTCAATCCTCGATAATCAACAACCATCCTTAATGATCCATCCTTCTTCTCCACTAGAAGTACTGGCGATCCCCAAGGTGAAGAACTTGGGTGAATATATCCCTTATCCAGTAACTCCTTAATCTGCTTCTTAATTTCCACCAAATCCTTTGCTGGCATCCTATATGGTCTCTTTGATATTGGCCCTGTGCCTGGCAATAGCTCAATCAAAAACTCAATATCTCTATCGGGTGGCATGCCTGGCAACTCCTCTGGAAATACTCCAGGGAAATCCTTTACCACTGGTACTTCCTCCTGCACAACTCCTGTTAAGCAATTTACTTGAGTCCTCTTTGGCACATGCCGGGATACATACTTGATCCTTCTCCCTTCTGGGGTGGTAAGCAAAATTGACTTACCAGCACATTCAATATTCCCTTCATACTTTGATAACCAATCCATGCCTAATATCACATCCAATCCTTGGGATTCCAATACTATTAGGTCTAAGGGAAAAACATAGTTACCAATCCTTAATGGTAACCGATCACACCATAGACTAGCCATATATTCTGCTCCAGGCGAGGTTACTAACATGGGTGACCTAAGGGCTTGGGTTGATAGGTTATACTTATCCACAAATCCCCTTGATATGTATGAATGCGATGCACCAGTATCAAAAAGAACGAGTGCAGTAAATGACTTAACCAAAAACTTACCTATTACTGCATCAGGCTGAGCTTCAACCTCCTCCACGCTAACGTGGTTCACCTGTCCCCTGTTGAAAGGGTTCGGCTTCTTCCCAGAACTTCCATTGCCATTTTGGCCTTCAGGACATTCATTGGCATAATGTCTGGTCTTCTGACACTTAAAGCAAGTGACTTGGCTCAGGTCCTTCTTGGCTGGGGTTGAGGGGTTGGTGCGATTCTGGCCGTTGCTTCCTCCATTGCCATTACCATTCTTGGTGCCATTGTTATTGTGCGAGCTACCTCCTCCATGGGTATGCTGAAAATGTCCTCCCGGTCTAGGGGTAAAACGTGGCTTCTGCTGAGCTCCTGAATTTTACTTTCCTTGTCCATACTTCCTCTTGCGATTCTCAATTTGTTGCTGCTTGCCTTCAATCATAAGAGCACGATCTACCAACTCCTGGTGGTTGTTGAAGGTTGCTACCATCAACTGCATGCTCAGCTCATCATTCAGTCCTTCCAGAAACTTCTCCTGCTTAGCTGCATCCGTAGCGACGTCATCTGGGGCATAACATGGTAACTTACTAAAATCCTCCACATACTGGCCAACTATCCGTCCTCCTTGGTGCAAGTTGCGAAACTCATGCTTCTTCATGGCCATAGCTCCTGCTGAAACATGGGCAGTACGAAAAGCTTGCTGAAACTGGTCCCATGTGACAGTGTTGACTGGGAAAGTGGCTGTGAAATTCTCCCACCATGATGCTGCAGGTCCTTCTAGCTGATGTGCGGCAAACTTCACCTTCTCCGCATCTGTGCATCCTGCTGTGGTCAATTCCCTAGCTGTCTTGCGGAGCCAATCATCTGCTACTATCGGCTCGGTGCTACTGGAAAACACCGGCGGGTTCAGCCTAAGAAAACGGGCTAAGTGGTCAACAGGTGGTGGTGGTGGTTGTCGGTGTCAAAACCGGCGGATCTCGGGTAGGGGGTCCCAAACTATGCGTCTAGGCCGGATGGTAACAGGAGGCAGGGAACACGATGTTTTACCCAGGTTCGGGCCCTCTTGATGGAGGTAAAACCCTACGTCCTGCTTGATTAATATTGATGATATGGGTAGTACAAGAGTAGATCTACCACGAGATCAAGGAGGCTAAACCCTAGAAGCTAGCCTATGGTATGATTGTTGTATATGGAGTTGATTACCTACGGACTACAACCCTCCGGTTTATATAGACACTAGATAGGGTTAGGGTTACATAGAGTCGGTTACAATGGTAGGAGATCTTGAATATCCGCATCGCCAAGCTTGCCTTCCACGCCAAGGAAAGTCCCATCCGGACACGGGATGAAGTCTTCAATCTTGTATCTTCATAGTCCAGGAGTCCGGCTAAAGGTATAGTCCGGCTACCCGAACACCCCCTAATCCAGGACTCCCTCAGTAGCCCCTGAACCAGGCTTCAATGACGACGAGTCCGGCGCGCAAATTGTCTTCGGCATTGCAAGGCGGGTTCCTCCTCCAAGTCCTTCATAGAAGATTGTAAACACCAAGAGTAGTGTCCGGCTCTGCAAAATAAGCTTCCACATATTGCCATAGAGAGAATAATATTAACACAAATCAAATCTGCTGACGTATTCCGCAGTGCGTCATCACACTACAGCCAAGTCCTTCACTCGAATCGTTTTCACTTTTCCACCTTAGCGTGTTTTGCGAGGCGGTTTCCTTGGCACGTCTTGTCAAAGCAGAGATCGTGTACCCCCCTTTTACGGGATTCTCATCAATACGGACGTGGGTAACCCAATCGTGCCCGTTAGCATGTTTTCTCGATTAAAGGCGAGTCCCAAACGGTTACGGGGAGGGCTCCTGGTATTCAACCTCTTATAAAGAGACCAGGGCCTTACTCCTTTTCTCCAATCCCAAAACAAGTTCGCCCGTCGCCTAGAGTTCCAACACCCTAGGCTCCAGATTTCGGGCGCCTCAGACCTTCGACAATGTCCGGTTCTGACCTTCAAGGCCAATGGATGCCCTCCTCCGTCATGGAGGAGGACGTGGTAAAGTTGAGAGAGGCTAAGTTCTTGACCGCCGAAATTTCGCACAGGTTGCCTGCTCAAAGGCAGGCTATCCCCAGTCCCCAGCCCGGTGAGATCGTAGTGTTCGTGTCTCACTTCCTTCGGGGGTTAGGCTTCCCCATGGATCCCTTTGTGAGGGGACTACTGTTTTATTACGGGCTGGAATTTCACGACTTAGCTCCGGAGTCCATCCTCCATATCTCCTCATTTATCATTGTATGTGAAGCGTTCCTCCATGTTACCCCTCACTTCGGATTATGGCTCAAGACTTTCAAAGTGGAGCCGAAGATGATCAAGGGACGGCACGCAGAGTGCGGAGGCGCTGTTATAAGTAAATATGCTGATGCTCCATGGCCCGAGGGCTCTTTTAAAGAGGAGCCAGGCTTGTGGCAACGAGAGTGGTTTTATATCACCACTCCCCGGAGCACCAAGTGGGTGGCGCTTCCTGCCTTTCGCTCGGGTCCCCCACCACGGCTAGCGTCATGGGTTAACAGAGGGTTAGAATGGGGTTTGCCCAAAGACGTGCCCTTGTTACAGGGCCGAATTAAGGATCTATTGGAAGGAGACCTCAGCTTGGTCAAGGTGACGCAGGTCATGCTGATTCGCCGAATATTTCCCGGCAAATGTCGGCCCCTTCGCTTGTGGGAGTTTAATCCAGAGGGACCGCGAGCTCTCCAGAACTTTATGGGTGCAACGCCCGCGGAGATGTATAGACTGTTCTTCGGATCACAAGAGATGTGTCCGGATTTAACCGAGGACGTAGGCCTAAGCTGCAATCGCCTGGATACTCAAGTAAGCAACCTTGTTCCCGGACCTTCTATCCGTATAATTGTCATAAACTTGCCCCTAAAAGAGTCGTCCTTTTAAACAGGAGTGGATAGCGAAGGCAAAGCTGATCAGGTGTCCGGCTCCCCTTCCTGAAACCAGGCCGGATCCCATGCTGGTCAGGATGCTGGAGATAATGCCTTTGGAGGGGGAGGACAAGGAAGCTATGGCCTCCTCGAAGGAGGCTGCTCCAAAGGGAGGAACCGACAATTCCTCTCCTAAGGGGAAGAGAAGAGCCGCCTCTGACGACCCGGAAACCATGGCCTCGAAACGGGGGAGAAAATCCTCATCAGAGGGTCCGACGCTGGGGAGTTCCTCGGCCGGACTACGCCCTCAAGGGGATCAGCCCTCTAGCGAGCCGTAAGTGGAGAAAAGATTTTCCTTTTAAGGGATGAGGGAAATCCTTGATTTATATCTGAGAAGATTAACCAAACCTTTATCTTGTAGCTCGGACCTCAGTCCTTCTCAGCCGAGCTCGTCTTCGGGGGATCTCCTTCCGGAGATGATGGAGAGCGGGACGCCTCCCCTTGCCGTGCCGCCTAGCGAGGCGGGCGACCCTGAGGTGTCGTCACGGAGGGTTTCTCCAAATCCGGCAGGGGCAGAAGGTGGCTATGCGGCCCCCTAAGGTTCTCCGCGTCCGGCCTTCGAAAGAGGTCATGGGACGAGCCCGTCACCGTCTGGTGCTCGGCCGGAGGAGCTAAAGATTCTGCTGGGGCGAGCTTCTATCTCAGAGGAGCACCGCACATTGATGGGCACGGTGATTGAAAGGATTTCATCCGTAGAGAGCGGATTAGATGAGGCCGTCAAAAGTTTACTGACGGGTTTCGAGGTACATTAGATAATGTATACTTTTGTCAGTTGCGCATGAATAAGATGCGCCCTGTGTAGATAGTAGCCCCTGAGACTCTACGCGTCGTCAAGAAATGACGCCATGCGGAGGATCATAATCCCAGGTCTAAGATGTCGCCTTTGAATGTAGGCGGCAGGGTGTCCGGAATCGAGCCGAACTGACGATTTTGCCGAGCTAAAGCGGCAACTGGACGTGGCAGATGCCGACATCACGCTTGTCAATAAGCGGCTTGATGAGGCTCAAGGTATGTAATTCCTTGGGCGACATCAGGTAAGAACAGTTTTATGCCTGTGTCTTACGATGTGTGTGCTTGACGCAGATGGTGCAGCCGCCGTGGAGAGTCTTAGGGCAGAACTTGCCCGAGCTAAAGAACAAGCCAGCGAAAGTGATGCGGCCACCAGGAAAGCCCTTGAAGAGCTGAGAGCCGAACAGGCTGCTCATTGCCGAAGCAAGGAAGAGATGGCCGAGATGGCCGAAAAGTTAAAAAGCGCTACAGACCGTTGCAGACTTCTTGAAAAAGAAGACAAGGCGAAACAGACGGACTTAGAGAAGGCCGTTGCCAATGCCAAGGACGCGCGCTCTGCGATGAGAGCTGCGAAGGAGGAGCTGCGTCAGGCCGAACAGATTGCGGCTGGAAAGCCCTTTATGCTGCGAAGGAAATTTTGTGATCCGAAGTTTTCTCCGTTGGACCGGATGTGGAGTGTGGAGGATACCTATCTGGACTTGGCAGCGAGTGTTGCTGATGCGACCGAACACTTTCGAGATCAGAAAGATCGCGAAGTGGAAAAGCTTTTCTGGTCGCAGTTTCACAATCCAGAGCGTACACTGGCAGTGGATGATCGTTTGGCTCAATGGGCTGAACTGAATAGGTTGTCTGGACTTGCCATGAAGTACGTCATGGGTCACCTGTGGCCGGGGAGATCGGAGCCGAAGAGTTATTTCAACTTGGTGCAGCAATTCCTTGACGCGGTGCCGCGTATAAATGCAATGAAGAGGTCTGCATGCATAGAGGGCGCTAGGATGGCCCTTGCCCGTGTTAAGACATACTGGGCAGAGATGGAGACCACCGTTGTTGCGTCCCGAGATTCGGACAAAAGCCGAGTACCCTCCGAGCACTATTTTCAGGAAGTTCTTGAAGGCGCTCGTGTAATAGAGACGCAGTGCCCGAAAGATGCTATGTTATGATAGCATATGTAATTATAAAGTAATATTTTGATAAACTGTAGTGGCCTTTTTTATACTTGTGCCTCCAAGTATTGGGAACACCTCCTGTGCGGCCGTTTTAAGATATATATATACAAAATCTGAAAGATGGCAGTCGTTGGCTTCCGCCCCCACGCACATAGTGCGGGGGTGCTCGCAGAAGACGCATTTTCACACTTAACCCAACGTCTTGGTCCTACAAAGGAGGTGATAGCGCAGCGGGCCAGACAACCAGACTATAATGCTTTAACACTTTCACTTAGCCATAGGAGTTTGACAGTGAGACTATTTAGGTAGCCCCTTGGTGGCAACTGCGCTCGTCTGAGTTCGGGGCGCGTATGTGCCTGACCGGGAAGCGGCCCTTCGTTAAAGCGGAGGAATCCGATAGATTCCGATAGGTCATCGAGTGGCTGACTAGTCTCACGCTACATCATGACAGTCAGTTTTCGGCTTTCTCTACTGAGGTGCTCGCCCGGCCGAACCGGGGCACAATCGCAGTAGTTCTCCTGGTGCTACCTTAGCCAATAGAGCGGAACGTAAGGTAGCCGAACTCAGGAGCCGGGCAACCCAACATTTTACCAAAGACATGATTCGGAGCTGATGCATATAATGCCAAAACTCGTGACGCCGAACACTCCCTAAGGTGTTCGGTCTTTATGAGTGCGGGCGAAACAACACTCTTTATTATTAAAAAAGCCCTTAGTGTCCAGGTACATGCAAAAATTCTGACGTGTCCACATGCCAAGACGCCAGCCTCCTCCTTGGTTATATTAGAAAGAAAAAACCAGGGGATGTGTAGCAACAAGAGACAGTAAAAAAGGTTTACGCAGGGTCTTAATCTAAAAAGAATCCCTTAGGACGGGTCCCTACTGCACGTCTGCGCCTGTGTCTCCGTTGTGCCGTATCCTGGACGGGCGCCGCACGATGTTCATCTGTAAAAGAGAGGAACTGAGTTGAAAACGGGTCGTGCCGAAAAAGTTTAAAATAAGCAAAGTATAAAGTAAAATATATAAGATTGAGCTTTATTGTCTCTTATTGTATATGCATGGAGCCCCTAGTGCGGGGGTATATGGCTTCTAGGCCTGCATCAATGATGATTTTGCACCGAACTCGTCTATCCGCGTTCGTGGTCTTGAGTAACCTATTTCGAAGTTTTTTGGCTGGTGAGGCCATTTTGCTGTGGGGCTGTCAAAGCGGCCGCACAGTCCTCCGCTTGGGGAGGCGCACTTTAGTGCTTCCCCTTCAAAGAGATGATGCCTCATGGACCGGGCATCTTAAGCGTAAGAGATGCATAATGCGGTATTGCGTTAAAGCGAGCGAAAGCTTCGCGTCCCAGTAGTGCTTGATAGCGACTTGAGAACGGGACGATATGGAAGGTCAGCTTTTCGCGGAGGAGGTTATCAGCAGAGCCGAATATGACTTCGAGCCGGAGAAAACCCATACAATGGGTGTCCGGACCAGGTATTACCCCTTGAAAGGAGGTTTTCCTGCGGCGGATTCTTGCTGGGTTTATCCCCATGTGCTGGATTGTATCCTGATATATCAGGTTTAGTCCACTGCCGCCGTCCATAAGGACATTTGAAAACTGGAGTCCACCAATTATTGGATCGAGTATCAAGGCAGTCCAGCCTACATTCTTGATATTCCTAGAATAATCTAGCTGATCGAAGATGATCGGTTTTGACAACCAGTGGCAGGACCCTTTGGGGATGGGCCGTGTGGTGCGTACCTTTACGGGCGCCGCACGTTTTGTTATGTGAAGTGAGTTCACTGTTTTTACTTTTTGTGGGAAGTTCTTTTGTTTCCTGGTGCTCTGCTTTTGGGGTTCGTCCTCGTCTTCGCTTGGTGTGTCGAGCCCCTTGTGTTCGGCATTGAGTCTGCCGGATTGTTTGAAAACCCAACAGTCTCTGTGGGTATGGTTAGCAGGCTTCCCGGGAGTACTGTGTATCTGACATATCCTGTCCAGGATTTTATTTAGGTTGGATGGATCGTCCCTGTTATCCTGGGGGGGGGCAATTTTTCCTGATTTTGTCGTGAGCCTTTGAATCCGGCATTGACTGCCGTGCTCTTCGGACTTTTGTCCTTAGTCCAGCGACGGTCCTTGTTGCGTCGCGGTTTTCCGTTTCCATCCCTAGTTTCGGATGTACTTGGGTCGCTGGGGCTGCACCTTGCCAACCAGCTGTCCTCCCCTGCACAAAAGCGGGTCATGAGGCTTGTTAGTGCGGCCATTGTTCTTGGCTTTTCTTGGCCGAGGTGTCTGGCGAGCCATTCGTCTCGGATGTTGTGCCTGAAAGCTGCTAAGGCTTCGGCGTCCGGACAGTCGACTATCTGATTCTTTTTAGTGAGGAATCTATTCCAGAACTGCCGAGCTGATTCTCCGGGTTGTTGAGTTATGTGACTAAGATCGTCTGCATCCAGAGGGCGGACATAGGTCCCTTGAAAGTTTGCTCGGAAAGCATCCTCGAGCTCTTCCCAGCTTCCAATTGTGTTTTCGGGAAGGCTTTTAAGACAATGCCGGGCTGGCCCTTTAAGCATAAGGGGTAAATATTTTATGGCATGGAGATCATCTCCTCTAGCCATGTGTATGTGGAGGATATAATCCTCGATCCAAACTCCAGGGTCTGTTGTTCCATCATATGCCTCTATGTTTACGGGTTTGAATCCCTTTGGAAATTCATAGTCCAGGACCTCATCGGTGAAACATAGGGGGTGTGCGGTGCCCCTGTATTTGGGTGTGCCGGATTCTGATGATGGCTTGATAGCGTTGCTTACGAGAGCTTGCTTTCTTGGCCCATAAATGGACCTGACTGGGCCATGATGCGAATCCTTAAGTGGGTCGCATGCCGATTTAGGTGCGACGCCGCTTGCCACTTTATGGGGTCGTCTATCAGACCGTGTGGCTTTTTCATTTTTTGAATGCGAGGGCTCTAGGGCCTCTTCGTCGAATTCAGGCAGTAGCTTTCTTTTCGGATAGCTTTTAGTGCGACGACTGTCGCCGTATTTATCTGTGGTATTGATTACTTTGCTCCATCTGATCCTGAGTGCATCTTCCGCTGTTTTTAGCTTCTGCTTCTGCTTTTTAGGCTGCGTGCAGTTGCAACGAGCCTCTCATGGAGATTCTTCTGCTCCATAGGTTTATTCGGCGTGAGGTCATCCGGGATGCCGTTTTCGCCGGAGGAGGGATGTTCGGTTTCTCTATCCGTGTTGCCCTGTTCGGACGGTTGCTCTAAGGCTTGCTCGTCGTCTACCGGCTCGTCCTGCTCTATGGCTGGGTTTTTGTCGAGGCGGGGCTTGGGTCGGCGTTTACACCGACGCTTTGATTGCTTTTCGGGGGGTCGATCTCCCGTCCCATCCCCTTTTTCCTCGTTGTCGCTTCCTTTAGGGGTATCCACCATGTACACACCATGAGATGAGGTGGCTGTCCAATGCCCTATGGGCGTTGGTTCGTCGGTATCTCCTGCATCGTCATCCATGCTGTCGATGTCTCCGGAGTCGAAGTTGAGCACGTCGTTTAAATTGTCGACAGTGGCTACCAAGTGGGTGGTGGGTGGGCTTTGAATTTCTTCATCGTCCATATCCCATCCTCGCTGACCGTAGTTCGGCCAGGGCTCTCCTGATAAGGAGAGAGACTTGAGAGAGTTTAGGATATCGCCAAAAGGCGAGTGCTGAAAGATGTCTGCGGCGGTGAACTCCATTAGGTGCCCAATCGGATTCGATCGGCAGGGGCGCGGGGGTTCGGAGTTCGGAAAGGAGTCCGGATCCTCGGAGTCACGGATCATGCAGAGTAAGGGGCTAGCGTTCGGCTCGATCGCCTTTGAGATCGAAGCCCCCGAGGTGACGTCCAACCGCTCGTCCTCGATTGGCGCAATAGGCTCCGAGTTAGGGGTCGGACCCGATGCGTGTGCGGCCTCCAGGGCACTGTCCGGAGGCAGAGCTAGATCATGCCCCTCGAGATAGTGCAGCGCGCTTGGCCGTGGCTCGGACCCATCGAAGATCAAGTCTCTGCGGATGTCAGCCGTGTAGTTTAAGCTTCCAAACCTGACTTGATGGCCAGGGGCGTAGCTTTCGATCTGCTCCAGGTGGCCGAGCGAATTGGCCCGCAGAGCGAAGCCGCCGAAGACGAAGATCTGTCCGGGGAGAAAAGTCTCACCCTGGACCGTATCGTTGTTGATGATCAAAGGAGCCATCGGGCCTAAAGGCGACGACACAAAGGCGCCCTCAATGAAAGCACCAATGTCGGTGTCAAAACCGGCGGATCTCGGGTAGGGGGTCCCGAACTGTGCGTCTAGGCCGGATGGTAACAGGAGGCAGGGAACATGATGTTTTACCCAGGTTCGGGCCCTCTTGATGGAGGTAAAACCCTACGTCCTGCTTTATTAATATTGATGATATGGGTAGTACAAGAGTAGATCTACCACGAGATCAAGGAGGCTAAACCCTAGAAGCTAGCCTATGGTATGATTGTTGTATATGGAGTTGATTACCTACGGACTACAACCCTTCGGTTTATATAGACACCAGATAGGGTTAGGGTTACATAGAGTCGGTTACAATGGTAGGAGATCTTGAATATCCGCATCGCCAAGCTTGCCTTCCACGCCAAGGAAAGTCCCATCCGGACATGGGACGAAGTCTTCAATCTTGTATCTTCATAGTCCAGGAGTCCGGCTGAAGGTATAGTCCGGCTACCCCAACACCCCCTAATCCAGGACTCCCTCAGTGGTGGGTTGTTGTTGTTGTTCCCCTGATTCTGATTCTGGACTAGCAACTGCATCAATGTGTTCTGCTGCTGGATCAACTGGGTGAGCTCCGGTGGAAAGGCAAATCCGGGGTCACGTCTCGGAGGCATCTGAGGGGTTTAGAGAAGATGAGATGTAAGAATAGAGGGGGTCTAAAGAGAAAACACTACCCATATGCACATGAGGCAAAAGCAAACAATTCACTTCATTCAATCAAACAAGGGCATACAATCGGTCTATCTATCGCAACAAGTGCTCGGACTACTATATTTACATGGTGGACTACTACTACTGATGAGGTTGTCTACTAGAAATATTCTTCGATTGCAGACTCCATGATATCTGCTCCAGCTTCGTCAACATAGTCATCATCGCTATCATCTGGATCCGAGTCGGTGCCGTCGATGATGATGTAGTCTTCCGGGCTAATCTCCTTGGGTTCTTCGTCTTCATCTACTGGCGTAGGTCCTCCCATAAATATCCCAATCTTCTTGATCAGGTCGTCATTCTTCTCCACCAATACTTCAATTTCCTCTTCATAATCTTCACGTGTAGCCTTGAGTTCTTCCTCCAGTTACTTGATTCTTGTTTTAGCCTTCTTCAGATCTATCATGTCGGTGCACATTTGGTTCTCCTATCATCGAATGTGCTGGTTTAACTCCTGGATAAAAGCTGCAATTGATCTATCCTTTCGGGTGCTGATCATCTCCCAGTGCTCATCTCGGCGCCCACAAATCTGGTAGATAGTATCCTTGAGATCCTTGCGGTAGACTTCTCCAATGCGTCCCATGGCGATGTGAGCTTCCATGCTCTTTCCTAGACTCCAAGTCGGTGCATCAAAAGAAAACTCTATGGGATCAGTGAATGGCATGAATGTCCTTCCTGGAACTTGAACTTGAATCATCCAGTGCTCTTCTTCAGGTAAAGTGGCGTTGTAGGTTCCGGTGAAGCTTGGTACTCCTATATTCAGGTATCTAGTGACTTCCTTCAAGTGACGTCCAAAGGGTGTATCTTCATCCGGTTGCGTGAACTTATTCCTTGCATCCGCCATCCTAAAGAGTAGAAAAGATGAGAAGTCAGAAGAGAAGAGAGTGAAAAGTGATCTAGGTCTTTTAGCTTAGTGGTCGTGTCCTACAGTCAGTGTGTGCTCTGATACCATCTGTGTAGCGACCAGACCTCAAACAGTCTGATCTCCGTGCTCCGGTGTCATCCCTGGATCAGTAATGCTGACACCACACAGTACTCGGAGGATTTATAGCAGAGTAGCAATCACACACTTATTACATAGAGTGTCTCATAAGAGAACTTATTACAATAAATATGGCTTAAGGCCATCTAATAACGATAACAGCGGAAGGCTTGGAAGATAAGAGAGTCCATCAACTCCAACGGCATCACTGAGTATAGAAACACGACCTAAAAACTCCTTAATCATCGTCTGAAAAGTCTGCAACATTAACGTTGTAGCCCGAAAACGGGTCAGCACGTGGAATATGCTAGCAAAGTAACACATAGAGAATAATGGAATGAAACAGCTATACTATATGCATATTTAGCTGGTGGAAAGCTCTATGGTTACAGTTTTGCGTAAAGCCAATTTTTCCCTACTTCAAAGGAATAAAATTTAATTACTATCATGGTAGTTGTTAAACATTGAGACTGGTTGACAGTATTCTCAATCCCAATTAAAAATATCATTAACAAAACCCAACAAAATTAATTTAGAGTAACATGTTGAGATTCACATGATAATCCAGGTACTAGATACTCAAGATTGTCCATAACCGGGGACACGGCTAACCATGATTAGTTTATTACACTCTGCAGAGGTTTGCACACTTTTCCCCACAAGACTCGATCGCCTCCGTTTGGTTTCTCGCACTACATGGTGTTTGAGAAGACGGATGACCAAGACATAGTCTTTCAGAAATGCTAGCACCTTACGATCGGGTAGACCGTACCACCTACATCCCCTACATCTGCTAGTCTACCACTGTAAGAGTTCGCACGACTTAGTCAACTATGCTAGAGCCCATAATAGCTTGTGGCTGCACACGGAAGTTTCTAGTATGAATAGTCTCATGATCCCTTTGAGCCTGGGTGGCGGTCCAAAAGAAAACAGGCAAGTCCTGGAATACCCAGGTGCCTCAATCCACCCAGATGTGTGTTTAAGTTGCCATCTTAGATAAACCATTAATTTAACAAACTCACATCTGTCATGGATATCACTCACCCAATCCACGTCTACTAGCATAGCATGGCATAATAAGCAAACGTAGAAGTAACTCCCAAAGGTTTGATAATAAACAGGTAATAGGTACTACCTCAACTACTTCCCATCCCACAATTTAATTAGATCCTAATCATGCAATGTGTGAGGATTGATCTAATGCAATAAAACTGGGTAGTAGGAAAAATATGATCAAAGTGTTACTTGCCTTGCTGATGATCCGGGAAACCTAGAGATTCGAAGTAACAGGCGGCGCACTCCGGGTATTCTATCACAGACAAACAAACAATCATACAATAAGTACTCATTTAATGCACAGGTAAAAGTCAAATAAGAGATCTAACAAGAAGGTTCAACTTAAGAACTCCGGTTGGCAAAAAGAATCAAGTCGAACGAAGCAACGAAAGTCAAACGGCGAAAGAAAACAACTTCGTTCTACTAATCTGGATCTAGGGAAAATTTTTACAGTAGCAAAATCTTGTTTAAGTTGGTTAAACGGATAGAGGGTTTTGAGCCGAAACTCCAGGCGCTTGAATCGCCTGATTCCGATAAACGAGCGAAAAGTTATACTAAAACGAAAATCGGATCAGGAATCGCGATCAGAAAAATCGTAGATTTAATCCGAGAAAAAGAAAAAGACGAACGCTCGCTAAATTAAATAAACCGGAAAAACCGATCTATTAAAAAAAACCGAAACTAGAAAAAAAAGATGGAAAAACCGAACGGTTTTTTGAAAAAAAATAAAAAAAAACGGCACGGATTTCGAGTCGGCGGCGGACCTCGGGCGGCGCGGCGTCGGCGGGGCGGCGCGGGTGGCTAGGCGCGGCGGCGGCGGCGGGGCTGGGGCTAGGGCTAGGGTTCGGCCGGGGTGGGCTGGCTTATAAAGCCTAACGGGCCGGGAGTCCTAGTCGGACACGGCCCCTAGGTCGGTTCGTTTTTTTTAAAATAATTACGCGTAGAAGAAAAATAGAAAGAAATACTAAGCGGTGCAATTTTGAAAAACACACATTTTTCCTAAATTCAAATAAAACACCGAAAAACTCCGAAATAAAATCTTATTTGATTTTATTATTAAATCCTCAATATTTCTTTATTTTGGGAAAGTCATTTTATTCCCTCTCTCATATTTTTGTAATAGAAATAATTGATGATAAAATAATTAAAATCAAATGATCCTATTCTCAAAATTTGAGAAAACTCAAATATGAAAATAACGAAATCCCCAACTCTTTCCGTGGGTCATTGAGTTGCGTAGAATTTCTAGGATCAACCAAAATGCAAAATAAAATATGGTATGCAATGATGATCTAATGTATAACATTCCAAATTGAAAATTTGGGATGTTACACCACACCACGACAGTTCCAACATCATAAACTCATTATGACTGGCGGCACTCCTCGGGGGAGCCCGTCGATCCTGCATTTTCCTTAGTAGTTTCTCCTCCACCATTTGCTTCCTTGTCATCTTTCCCTTCGACATCCCGTGTGTCATAGAACAAGCTCTCTCTCTTGCCATCTCCCTTCTTTGGCCTTTTTACCTCTTTCCTTGGTGATACATAGACCGGGGGCAGCGGTGGAACCCATGTAGGTTTCTCCCTTATAACAAGCGCCATAGAGCCACTATCCACCATAACTGAATCACCCAAGCTCGGGGATGCAGCACCCCCGTGGGGTGTACTATTTTTTGCAGACTGCCTTTTATTTGAGATTGTGGTGTTCCCCTCCGTGGCCTCCAAAACCGTATCATCTTGTGATTCCCTAACTGCATTTGGCTCCCTTGGTCCTGTCACTCCAACACCTGACATTGAGTTCATCTGCAAATCCTTCTGTTGTGGCTGTTGCTGCCAGGGTTCAGTGTGCTGCGCGTTGAAACGCCACGCTTGATTGGGATTAAAGGGTTCCCTCCCTCTTCCTCTACCTCCTGCATTCCTCGGGCCACCCCGGCCCCTCTGGGAGCCATAGCTACTTCTCCCTACCTGTTTGTAGTGCACATTATCGGCTAGAAAAAATTCTCCCCATTCAAACTTGGACTCATCATGAACTCCATCACCGCACTCCTTGTGCCAATGCCCGAATTCACCGCAATGGAAACAGAAAAATGGTAGCTTCTCATATTTTACTTGGTATCTAACCCTCTCTTATCCCTTCTTTCCAGTCACGAACCTCTTGATCTTGGAATTTATATCTATCTTCACCCTCACCCTGACAAACTCAGCAAAGAAACCTACTAGGAGCTTAAGTTGAACTTCCTCTACATCCCCGATGCGAGATGCCACCCCCCTAACCGCCGGTTCAATCAAGAAATTGTCAGGAAGTCGATGGATCTGTACCCATACTGCTAGCTTGTCCAACCTAATGCTATCGTTTTTTAGAACCATCGTACTCCTCCATGATTACAGCATGATCTCTGAACAACCATGGGCCCTCCAACATAGCCTTGTTCCAATCACCCGAACATCCAAATTGAACTATAAATAGGTAATCTTTGATCTTCCTCCACACTACAGGCTTAGCCAGATTCCATGCCGCCCTCATGTCCCCGTACAGAGCATTAGGATTGAAACTCTTTGGGGTGTGTACTCTGGCAATGGCTAGCCACTTCGTCAGGGCTCCCATGTCCGGCAGTTCCTCCTCCCAAACGAAATCATCCTCCTCATCCTGTAGATTAAGCCGTGCAAGTAACTCTTCAGGAGACTCCCTTGTCTGCCGCCTCTGCGTGCTCGACTTGGTCGCCATCTTCTTTTTGATCTCGACGTTGTTCACAAACCCTAGCACTCTTCCTAAAAAACCCTAGTGAAACCAAGCCCGGGCAAGATCACAAAGGATACCCCTTTGTCAGCCCGAGTCCGATGGGTAGATCAGGCGAGGAAACAGCCAGGGATTACACCAATTCCGGTGACCCACGCTGGAATACCGAGAAACCCTAGGACCGCTGCCTTAGGGGACTACCGCATTGGTACGACTGATGAAATGCGGCGCATAGGAGCTACCTTCCAGGCGGGCCTAGTTTACTTGGGCCGGCCCATTGCGGTGCACAGCGGAGCGAGGGTAAAAATCGCAAAATATAGTTTGCGGTTCCTAGGATTCGAACCGGTGAACTGGCGATGACGTAAGTGCTCTTGTGGCAAATATGCATCGCGAAGCTAAAAGAACTATGGGACAGTCGAACTAAAATCTTCTTGAAAGATTCACGAACAATTCTTTAAAATTATGAATATTTTTTTAAATTTTCTTTAATCCTGACCTCATTTTGAAATTTCTGCAAGTTTTACATAAACGCGAACATTTTTTAATTTTTGAACAAAATCTGAAAATGAGAACAATTTTTTGACAGAAATAACTTTTGAAAGCACGAACACTTATATAATTTAAGAAAAAAATTCAAATGGAGAACAAATTTTAAATACCTAAGAATTGCGAACATTTTATGAATATGTGATCAAACTATTGAAGACCAGACATTTTTTGAAAACATTGAACAGTTTTTACAAAACACAAAAAAAATTGAACTTCAATTATTTTTTCTAAATCCAAATATTTTTTGGAAATGCAAACTAATTATGAATTTTTTTGACTTTGTGAACAAACTTTGAAAACTAGAACAAGATTTTTAAACAAGGATTTTTAAATCATGAACATTTATTGAAATTTAAGAACAAACTTTGTAAGGGAGAACAATTTTGAAAATCACGAACAACTTTCGAAACACGAACATTTTTTGAGTAGATGATTTTTTTTTGGAAAACCGGAACATCTTTTGCAAAATGCGAACAATTGTTTGAATACAGAAATTTTTCTTAAATGCAAGCAAAAATTTAAATATTTTGAACATTTTTATAATTCTAAAATGAAAAAAGAAAAAAAGAAAAAAGTAACAGGAAAAATGAAAAAAGATGAAGAAAAAACCTTGAAAAAAGAAAAATGAAAAAGAGAGGGAAGAAAAAAAGAAATAGAAAAAAGAAAACGAAAAAGAAACTAAAAAAAAAGTTTCAGGAACCTCTTAGAAGGCTCCCAAAACCTGAAAAAATGGTTGGGAACCACCTAGGAGGTTCCCAAAATCGGAATCGTTGAAACGTTTCACTCGCCGGCCCACCTGTGAAATGCTCATCATTTTTAGCGGTAGAGAAATGAACACGTGCCTCGAATGCTCGATGCTTAATTCCTAAGTAGAGTACCAAGCAGTAGTAATCATTTTTACCAAGAACTAATTTTTTATTGACAAAAGCACGAGCATAATTGCCGCCATATTTGTGTCCTCTGTTAAGCAATTCATAACAAATCCCTACTTTCCACAATTGTACCCCACTGTTAATAGAAGAGCAGGCCATTAGCAAGTGATCAGTAAAACTAATACCACTGAGAAGAAGATCAATGTCGGACACGATATGCCGCACAAATTTTCTCCTTGCCATCGTCCTAACAGCAGGGCTGCACGGGTGCATGACGAACGTCGGCGGCAGTTCAACGTGGAGTTCATCCACCGGTACTCCCCCATTTCGCCGTTCCACGACCCATCGGTCACCCCGCATGAGCGCCTCCGCGCGGCGCTCGTACTCCGGTCACTCTCGTGGCGACGCGATGTCGGAAGTCATGTCCAGACCATTTGAGTACCTCAGGTATGTCAACATCGACATAACGCGCACCAGGGTGCTCGCCCTCGTCGCCACCGGCACCCAATATGTGTGGCTCAAGTGCGGCTACACCGGAAATGAATTGGGTCATGTATGACCCCTCCTCCGCCTCAACCTACAGCCGCGAGGGCTGCTAGCCCGACTCATTCCATGCATTCCACGACACCTCCTATGACGTGGGCAGCGGGCCTGGTTGATCTGAATTGTGATTTGCGGGTCGCTTAATGTGACCTCACTGTATTGGTTGGGCGGGGTTGAATCCAGGCTGCCAACGGGGTGAAGTAAATATGCCCTAGAGGCAATAATAAAGTTGTTATTTTATATTTTCTTATTCATGATAAAGGTTTATTATTCATGCTAAAATTGTATTGATCGGAAACCTAAATACATGTGTGAATACATAAACAAACACCGTTTCCCTAGTAAGCCTCTACTTGACTAACTCGTTGATCAAAGATGGTTAAGGTTTCCTAACCATGGACATGAGTTGTCATTGATAACAAGATCACATCATTAGGAGAATGATGTGATGGATAAGACCCATCTGTTTGCTTAGCATTGTGATCGTTCAGTTTTATTTCTATTGATTTCTTCATGTCAAATGCATATTCCTTCGACTATGAGATTATGCAACTCCCAGATACCGGAGGAATGCCTTGTGTGCTATCAAACATCATAACATAACTGGGTGATTATAGAGATGCTCTACAGGTATCTCCGAAGGTGTTTGTTGAGTTGGCAAAGCTCGAGATTAGGATTTGTCACTCCGAGTATCGGAGAGGTATCTCTGGGCCCTCTCGGTAATAGGCATTGATGACCCACAATTATAGGAGATCTATCGTAGTCCTTTCGATAAGTAAGAGTGTTGAACCCAACGAGGAGCAGAAGGAAATGACAAGCGGTTTTCAGTAAGGTATTCTCCGCAAGCACAGAAATTATCAGTAACAGATAGTTTTGTGATAAGGTAATTTTAACGAGTAACAAGTAACAAAAGTAAACAAGGTGCAGCAAGGTGGCCCAATCCTTTTTGTAGCAAAGGACAAGACTGGACAAACTCTTATATAAAGGAAAGCGCTCCCGAGGACACATGGGAATTATCGTCAAGCTAGTTTTCATCACGCTTATATGATTCGCGTTCGTTAGTTTGATAATTTGATATGTGGGTGGACCGGTGCTTGGGTACTGTCCTTCCTTGGACAATCATCCCACTTATGATTAACCCCTCTTCCAAGCATCCGCAACTACAAAAGCAGTATTAAGGTAAACCTAATCATAGCATGAAACATATGGATCCAAATCAGCCCCTTACGAAGCAACACATAAACTAGGGTTTAAGCTTCTGTCACTCTAGCAACCCATCATCTACTTATTACTTCCCAATGCCTTCCCCTAGGCCCAAATAATGGTGAAGTGTCTTGTAGTCTACGTTCACATAACACCACTAGAGGAAAGACAACATACATCTCATCAAAATATCGAACAATACCAAATTCACATGACTACTTATAGCAAGACTTCTCCCATGTCCTCAGGAACAAACGTAACTACTCACAAATCATATTCATGTTCATAATCAGAGGGGTATTAATATGCACAAAGGATCTGAACATATTATCTTCCACCAAATAAACCAACACGCATCAACTACAAGGAGTAATCAACACTACTAGCAACCCATAGGTACCGATCTGATGTTTTGAGACAAAGATTGGATACAAGAGATGAACTAGGGTTTGAGATGAGATGGTGCTGGTGAAGATGTTGATGGAGATTGACCCCCCCCCCCGATGAGAGGATCGATGGTGATGACGATGGTGATGATTTCCCCGTCCCGGAGGGATGTTTCCCCGACAGAACAACCTAGATTGGTTCCGCCTCGACATGGCGGCGCTTCGTCCCAAAAGCTTCCTTCTGATTTTTTTCAGGGCAGAAGACTTCATATAGCAAAAGATGGGCACTGGAGGCCTGCCAGGGGGCCCATGAGACAGGGGGTGCGCCTCCCACCCTCGTGGATGGTGGGTGACCCCCCTCTAGTGCTTTCTTCGCCCAATATTTTTTATATATTCCAAAACTGACTTCCGTGGAGTTTCAGGAATTTTGGAGTTGTGCAGAATAGGTCTCTAATATTTGCTCCTTTCCCAGCCCAGAATTCCAGCTGCCGGCATTCTCCATCTTCGTGCAAACCTTGTAAAATAAGAGAGAATAGGCATAAGTATTGTGACATAATGTGTAATAACAACCCATAATGGAATAAATATCGATATAAAATCATGATGCAAAATGGACGTATCAACTCCCCCAAGCTTAGACGTCGCTTGTCCTCAAGCGGAAGCCGATAACGAAAAATATGTCCACATGTTTAGAGATAGAGGTGTCGATAAAATAAAATACGGACATGAGGGCATCATGACCATTCTTAGAACAACAATATATATATATATATATATATTGTCATACGATTTCTTATGATAAAGTAACAATCTATTCACAATGTAAAGTATGAATCAGAAACTTCATTGAAAACTAACAAACTATAATCTCAGTCATTGAAGCAATTGCCATTTATCATAACATCGGAAAGAGTCAATATAAGAGCTTTTCAGCAAGTCAACATACTCAACTATCATTTAGTCTTTCACAATTGCTAACACTCACGCAATACTTATGAGTATGAAGCTTTAATCGGACACAGAGAAAGATAGGGGCTTATAGTTTTGCCTCCCAACCTTTTACCTCAAGGGTAATGTCAACAATAATAGTTTATGAAAACGCACATCCAATTAGCTATATATATCAAGATCTTTCCAACACATAGTGCTTGCCAAAGGATAGAATGTAAAAAGGAAAGGTGAAGATCACCATGACTCTTGTATAAAGTAGGAGAAAAATAAAAGATAGGCCCTTCGCAGAGGGAAGCAGAGGTTGTCATGTGTTTTTATGGTTGGATGCACGAAATCTTAATGCAAAAGAACGTCACTTTATATTGCCACTTGTGATATGGACCTTTATTATGCAGTCTGTAGCTTTTATTTCTTCCATATCACAATATCGTATAAAGCTTATTTTCTCCACACTAATAAATCATACATATTTAGAGAGCAATTTTTATTGCTTGCAACAATGACAACTTACTTGAAGGATCTTACGCAATCCATAGGTAGATATGGTGGACTCTCATGGCAAAACCGGGTTTAAGGATATTTGGAAGCACAAGTAGTATCTCTACTTGGTGCAAAGAATTTGGCTAGCATGAGGGGGAAAGGCAAGCTCAACATGTTTGATGATCCATGACAATATAATTTATTTTGGATGTAAGAAAGCATAACCCATTACGTTGTCTTCCTTGTCCAACATCAACTTTTTAGCATGTCATATTTTAATGAATGCTCACAATCATAAAAGATGTCCAAGATAGTATATTTATATGTGAAAACCTCTCTTTCCTTATTACTTCCTATTAATTGCAACGATGACTAAAACTATGTTTGTCAACTCTCAACGACTTTTATTCATCATACTCTTTATATGTGAAGTCATTACTCTCCATAAGATAAATATGATCTCTTTATTTCTTTTTATTCTTTCTCCTTTTTTTCTCAAGATCATAACAAGATAACCAAGCCCTTGACTCAAAACTAATCTTTATTATATATAGCTCACGGACTCGATTACATAGAAGGATCATAAAGCAAAACTCAAAACTAGATCATACTAAACTTTATTCTACTAGATCAAGATATAACCAAAAGGATCGAACTAAGAAAAAGGGTAAAGATAGGAGTGTGATGGTGATACGATACCAGGGCACCTCCCCCAAGCTTGGCAGTTGCCAAGGGGAGTGCCCATACCCATGTATTTATGTCTCTTTCTTCGGAGGTGGTGATGAAGGGATTGTTGATGACGTAGGCTTGTCGTCCAACATCAAGCATAGGAGGTGCTCCAACTTATGAATAATGCCCTTGAGTGCGGTGATATGTTCTTGCAACAAAATATTTTCACGAGATAGATACTTGTTTTGCACTCGAACTATTTCAGTGATCTTGAAAGCTTCAATTTCAGTAGGGGTAAGAAGATTGTAATGAGGTTGAAGAATGTCTTCTTCTTCTGCTGCCGGAACTTGATCCTCCATGGCCTTCTTGATCCTATCATCCTTGTTGGTCTCCCCGGGTTCTTCTCTCTTTAGTTCTATCTTCATTAGCCAAGCATTGTCGCCCTCATTGTTGGAGGAGGGGGACAACATGATGCCTGGCCTTCACAACTCTGGCAGAAATAGCTCGAAACAAAAGCAGAGGATATTTGCGTGGTATGGTGGTCAAAACATTCAGGAGATTATATAATGAATTTTTACCGACCAAAAGAAGTATCATGCTAGAAAACAGAGTCCGGAGGGCACACGAGGTGCCCATGAGGTAGGGGGCTCACCTAGGGCGGTAGGGCACGCCCTCCACCCTCGTGGATGCCTCGTGTCCTTTCCGAACTACTTCTAATTTTCCTATTTTCTTAAATATTCCAAAACGGAGAAAAAATGCTATTAGAACTTTTTTGGAGTCGGTTTACTTACCGACCTCATACCTCTTCCTTTTGGGAGGCTGAAACGTTCTGGAAGGTGTCCCTTATATACTCCTCCGGGGTTGCGATTTCAACAACATTAGTTTCGACATTTATAGGCTTACCTGAGATATAATGTTTGATTCTTTGACCGTTCACCACCCTCGGATTTGTGCCTTCGAAGTTGTTGATTTTTATGGCATCGGAACGATAGACTTCCTCGATAACGTAAGGACCTTCCCATTTAGAGAGGAGTTTTCCTGCAAAAAATCTTAAATGAGAGTTGTATTATAGAACATAATCACCTACACTAAACTCACGTTTTTGTATCCTTTTGTCATGCCATCTTTTAACTTCTTCTGTAAACAGTTTGGCATTTTCATAGGCCTTGGTTCTCCACTCATCAAGTGAGCTAATGTCAAATAGTCTCTTCTCACCGGAAAGTTTGAAATCATAATTGAGCTCTTTAATGGCCCAATATGCTTTATGTTCTAGTTCGAGAGGTAAGTGACATGCTTTTCCATAAACCATCTTATATGGAGACATACCCATAGGATTTTTATATGTAGTTCTATAGGCCCATAATGCATCATCAAGTTTCTTGGACCAATTCTTTCTAGATCTATTAACAGTCTTTTGCAAAATTAATTTAAGCTCTCTATTACTCAGTTCTACTTGACCACTAGACTGTGGGTGATATGGAGATGCAATTCTACGATTAACATCATACTTAGCAAGCATTTTACGAAAGGCACCATGAATAAAATGTGAACCACCATCAGTCATTAAATATCTAGGGACTCCAAACCTCGGAAAAATAACTTCTTTAAGCATCTTAATAGAGGTGTTATGATCAGCACTACTAGTTGGAATAGCTTCTACCCACTTAGGAACGTAATCAAGAACAACTAAAATATGTGTATACCCATTAGAGGAAGGAAACGGTCCCATATAATCAAAGCCCCAAACATCAAACGGTTCAATAACAAGTGAATAATTCATATGCATTTCTTGACGTCTACTAATATTACCAATTCTTTGACATTCATTACAAGATGAGACAAACTTACGGGCATCCTTGAAGAGAGTAGGCCAATAAAAACCAGATTGCAATACCTTATGTGCAGTTCTATCTCCAGCATGGTGTCCTCCATAAGCCTCGGAGTGACACTTGCGTAGGATCTGTTCCTGTTCATGCTCAGGTACACAACATCTAATAATACCATCTACTCCTTTATAAAGGTGTGGGTCATCCCAGAAGTAATGTCTTAAATCATAGAAAAACTTTTTCTTTTTCTGATAGGTGAAACTAGGTGGTACAAATTTAGCAACAATGTAATTAGCATAATTAGCATACCATGGAGCAGTACGAGAAGCATTC